>NW_021848905.1:7792-15237 GCF_003651465.1 Formica exsecta | reverse complement strand
TACGCCTGCCTCCTCGCTGGTAATACCAGCGGGCGCGGGATCGGCCGCCTGCTCTTTTTGTGTGTATGTCTGAAAAAATAGATATATACAGATAAGTAATAAACAATGAATGATAATATAACTATGCATATTTATTAATATTTTAATGAAAAAAAATAATAATAAAAATATACCATTTTCATCAATTTTTTCTGACGGCGGCTGTGGCTGCAGCTCCTGCTGCTGCTGCTGCTGCTGCTCCTCCTCCTGCTTCTTTTGCAAATATTGCAATTGTTGATGCAACAGTTGTTGCCTCTCTTCTTGCAATTTTTGTTGATGCAACAACTGTTGCATCAACTGTTGCAAATTTGCAGCATCTCCATTTATTTCTTCTATAAAAATAAAATATATTATGTAAAAGAAAGCAGAAGATAAAAATTAAATATTAAACTTTCTTAAAAAATACAAATAATAATAATTTGATTTACTTACGGGACATGATGATTGTACGTTGTGTCACGGCAATGTTTCACAGCGAACTGAAGCACTCGGCATTATTTTATTTGTTTTGTACGCCGTGCATTTGTTTCATACACCGTGCATTTGTTTCGTACGCCGCGCATTTGTTTCATACGTTGTACTGCTACTGTTTCACGGCGCTTCTGTAAGATAATCTTGTTGCTCTTTGCGAGTCAACGTATTTTTTTATACGTGTCTTGTAAAATCTTGGTACCCAAGAAGCTGAAGCACTTGTGATTGTAAGTTATTTCAAATATCTTTTTTTATTTCTATATTTCTATATTATTTCTATTAATTTTTTTATTATTAAATTTATTGTCACTAATTGACATCACACTTGCAAAAATAAGTGTGTAAAAAAATTATTGTCACTAATTGACATCACATTTGCAAAAGCAAGTGTGTAAAAATATAATTGTCACTAATTGATATCACATTTGCAAAAGCAAGTGTGTAAAAATATAATTGTCACTAATTGATATCACATTTGCAAAAGCAAGTGTGTAAAAATATAATTGTCACTAATTGATATCACATTTGCAAAAGCAAGTGTGTAAAAATATAATTGTCACTAATTGATATCACATTTGCAAAAGCAAGTGTGTAAAAATATAATTGTCACTAATTGATATCACATTTGCAAAAGCAAGTGTGTAAAAAAATTATTGTCACTAATTGACATCACATTTGCAAAAGCAAGTGTGTAAAAATATAATTGTCACTAATTGATATCACATTTGCAAAAGCAAGTGTGTAAAAATATAATTGTCACTAATTGATATCACATTTGCAAAAGCAAGTGTGTAAAAATATAATTGTCACTAATTGATATCACATTTGCAAAAGCAAGTGTGTAAAAATATAATTGTCACTAATTGATATCACATTTGCAAAAGCAAGTGTGTAAAAATATAATTGTCACTAATTGATATCACATTTGCAAAAGCAAGTGTGTAAAAAAATTATTGTCATTAATTGACATCACATTTGCAAAAGCAAGTGTGTAAAAATATAATTGTCACTAATTGATATCACATTTGCAAAAGCAAGTGTGTAAAAATATAATTGTCACTAATTGATATCACATTTGCAAAAGCAAGTGTGTAAAAATATAATTGTCACTAATTGATATCACATTTGCAAAAGCAAGTGTGTAAAAATATAATTGTCACTAATTGATATCACATTTGCAAAAGCAAGTGTGTAAAAAATTTATTGTCACTAATTGACATCACACTTGCAAAAATAAGTGTGTAAAAAAATTATTGTCACTAATTGACATCACATTTGCAAAAGCAAGTGTGTAAAAATATAATTGTCACTAATTGATATCACATTTGCAAAAGCAAGTGTGTAAAAATATAATTGTCACTAATTGATATCACATTTGCAAAAGCAAGTGTGTAAAAATATAATTGTCACTAATTGATATCACATTTGCAAAAGCAAGTGTGTAAAAATATAATTGTCACTAATTGATATCACATTTGCAAAAGCAAGTGTGTAAAAATATAATTGTCACTAATTGATATCACATTTGCAAAAGCAAGTGTGTAAAAAAATTATTGTCACTAATTGACATCACATTTGCAAAAGCAAGTGTGTAAAAATATAATTGTCACTAATTGATATCACATTTGCAAAAGCAAGTGTGTAAAAATATAATTGTCACTAATTGATATCACATTTGCAAAAGCAAGTGTGTAAAAATATAATTGTCACTAATTGATATCACATTTGCAAAAGCAAGTGTGTAAAAATATAATTGTCACTAATTGATATCACATTTGCAAAAGCAAGTGTGTAAAAATATAATTGTCACTAATTGATATCACATTTGCAAAAGCAAGTGTGTAAAAAAATTATTGTCATTAATTGACATCACATTTGCAAAAGCAAGTGTGTAAAAATATAATTGTCACTAATTGATATCACATTTGCAAAAGCAAGTGTGTAAAAATATAATTGTCACTAATTGATATCACATTTGCAAAAGCAAGTGTGTAAAAATATAATTGTCACTAATTGATATCACATTTGCAAAAGCAAGTGTGTAAAAATATAATTGTCACTAATTGATATCACATTTGCAAAAGCAAGTGTGTAAAAAATTTATTGTCACTAATTGACATCACACTTGCAAAAATAAGTGTGTAAAAAAATTATTGTCACTAATTGACATCACATTTGCAAAAGCAAGTGTGTAAAAATATAATTGTCACTAATTGATATCACATTTGCAAAAGCAAGTGTGTAAAAATATAATTGTCACTAATTGATATCACATTTGCAAAAGCAAGTGTGTAAAAATATAATTGTCACTAATTGATATCACATTTGCAAAAGCAAGTGTGTAAAAATATAATTGTCACTAATTGATATCACATTTGCAAAAGCAAGTGTGTAAAAATATAATTGTCACTAATTGATATCACATTTGCAAAAGCAAGTGTGTAAAAAAATTATTGTCACTAATTGACATCACATTTGCAAAAGCAAGTGTGTAAAAATATAATTGTCACTAATTGATATCACATTTGCAAAAGCAAGTGTGTAAAAATATAATTGTCACTAATTGATATCACATTTGCAAAAGCAAGTGTGTAAAAATATAATTGTCACTAATTGATATCACATTTGCAAAAGCAAGTGTGTAAAAATATAATTGTCACTAATTGATATCACATTTGCAAAAGCAAGTGTGTAAAAATATAATTGTCACTAATTGATATCACATTTGCAAAAGCAAGTGTGTAAAAAAATTATTGTCACTAATTGACATCACATTTGCAAAAGCAAGTGTGTAAAAATATAATTGTCACTAATTGATATCACATTTGCAAAAGCAAGTGTGTAAAAATATAATTGTCACTAATTGATATCACATTTGCAAAAGCAAGTGTGTAAAAATATAATTGTCACTAATTGATATCACATTTGCAAAAGCAAGTGTGTAAAAATATAATTGTCACTAATTGATATCACATTTGCAAAAGCAAGTGTGTAAAAATATAATTGTCACTAATTGATATCACATTTGCAAAAGCAAGTGTGTAAAAATATTATTGTCACTAATTGACATCACATTTGCAAAAGCAAGTGTGTAAAAATATTATTGTCACTAATTGACATCACATTTGCAAAAGCAAGTGTGTAAAAATATTATTGTCACTAATTGACATCACATTTGCAAAAGCAAGTGTGTAAAAATATTATTGTCACTAATTGACATCACATTTGCAAAAGCAAGTGTGTAAAAATATTATTGTCACTAATTGACATCACATTTGCAAAAGCAAGTGTGTAAAAAAATTATTGTCACTAATTGACATCACATTTGCAAAAGCAAGTGTGTAAAAAATTTATTGTCACTAATTGACATCACACTTGCAAAGCAAGTGTGTAAAAAATTGTTGTCACTAATTGACATCACACTTGCAAAGCAAGTGTGTAAAAAATTGTTGTCACTAATTGACATCACACTTGCAAAGCAAGTGTGTAAAAAATTGTTGTCACTAATTGACATCACACTTGCAAAGCAAGTGTGTAAAAAATTGTTGTCACTAATTGACATCACACTTGCAAAGCAAGTGTGTAAAAAATTGTTGTCACTAATTGACATCACACTTGCAAAACCAAGTGTGTAAAAAAATTATTGTCACTAATTGACATCACATTTGCAAAAGCAAGTGTGCAAAAAATATTCTATAAATGACAGATACAATAGAGCATATTATATATTATAATGTGGTATGATATGGCTACAGGCGAAGATCCACGTTAAAAAAATCTTACGCGCCATTGGTGGTACCTCATATAGGTAGTGTGGAAAATCATCATTCAGTATCGTTTGACAACGACACAAACGTATAAATGTGGTCCGTATATACGTTTGTGTATCGTAACGATATTGTAAATATATATGTATAGAAACTAAAGTTAAATATTATTATATGACATATTTTTTAAATATTTAAAATTTCTTATAGTACTTCTCATTATTTTTAATCATTTGTCGGAAAATCGATACATTTTTCGTACAATAAAATGTATGATTTTTCCTTTTGTTGTTTCCACACGGATATTCCTTCTTTCAAATCATCGATTTAAAATGCATTTTTACGTGGATTAAAAACTTTAAGTAATTTATATACGTATCTTAATCATAAATATATTATATAATAGATATATAATAGATAATATATCTCATACGAAAAGGCTGAAAAAAACATTTAAGGCATAGCAAGAAGCGACAATCGAGAAGCGACCAAGCAACGTGTGACGTGTACCGCCCGGTCTTCGTGGCGGCTCGATAAGAAGGAGAGAGACAGAGAACAGTATGTCTGTCCTCTTCTGCTGTCCGAAGCCAGCCGAAGCGCCGAGCTCACACGTACGCGGTTTGCGCTTGTGTGCGTCATCCCCTCCACTACGGTTGCGTGTTGCTAGCGTGGCAATTCTGGCATCACTGGCTGATAGTCGACTTTTTCCAGTCGGCTTAAAGTCGACTTTAGAAAGTCGACTTTAAGCCGACTATTTCCAGGATGAGTTTTGTTGACTTTAACTGTTGACTGTAAATCGACTTATTAGAGGCAACCCAGACAACATGCGCGTCTAAAAAATGTCTTAAAGACGTCTTTTTTTATCTACAGACATTCTACCGACCTCATTACTCCAAGTTCTCCTCCCTATTTTTTCCCCTCCTACTCCCCTAAATATTCTTCCTTGCCTTCTCCAAACCTACCCCCCTCCCCGCGATCATTCTTTACAATAAGACGTCTTAAAGACATTTTTAAGATATATTTTTAAGAGGTCTTCGAGACTTTACAATAAAACGTCTTAAAAACATTTTTAAGACATATTTTTAAGAGGTCTTTGAGACTTTACAATGAGACGTCTTAAAGACATCTTCAACACTTTTTTGAAAAGACATCTGAAAATTGTTTTTTATAAGACGTTTAAACTGATCGATATATCACTATGGTAATAAACAAACCTTAAAACTTTCTTTTGTCCTCTGTGCGTCCATAAGTGTACATGTCACATTTTCGTCGCTCACAGCCAAATATTTAATATTAAAGAAAAAGATATATTTAATACTGAAAGGATTGTGGATCCGGTAATACTCTCGGAGTGAGAAACAAAAGTCTATTTAATAATTATTCTAGTTATACATTAATAAATGCTCCATTCTCTACCATTTTCTTAACAGCAGTGTCTCGTGAGTTACTGTCTAGATTCGCTCTCTCCCATCACGTACCAGCACACACACAGGGAAGGGGACGTGTACATGTATGCCACTCCTACTAAAGCGCGCTCACATATTATACATTATCGTGTACAATATTCTTGATTCTTTAATAACGTACGTATTTACTTTGGATATCGTACAATATAGATGTACATATATTCTAACACGCCTTCTTACATTTATATTGTACGCTTTCATATTCTCTTTAACTGATATTCATTAACATTCTACATTTTTTAAACTTTTCTTTACACAATGCCTTAGTAAATATATCTGCAACATTCTCATCCAAAACAACCTTACATACTTCAATCAAGTTTTCTTTCACACTTTCATGTACATAATGATAATGTACTTCTATATGCTTTGAATTTTTTGTGAAGTTTCCATAATTCGCAATGTTTATTGCTCCAGAATTGTCTTCAAAAATCTTTACAGGATCACTCACTTGTACATTAAACATTCTTATCAACTCTCGTATAAATTTCACTTCACTGACTGCCTCAGATAGTGCTACATACTCAGCATAAGTAGAAGCTTTTGTTACACACTTTTGTTTCCGCGATTTCCAATCAACTACATTTCCGAAAAACCTAATAACATATCCAAAAGTAGACTTTCTATCTACATTATCGCCAGCCCAATCTGCGTCTACATAACAATCGATAATATCGCAATTTTTATTTCTTTTATACTGCAACTTCAAATCTTTTGTTGAGTATAAGTATTTCAAGATTCGCAAAGCATACTTCCAATGTGTCCCATTAAAACTATTCTGATATCGACTCAAATAGTTTACACTATGACTAATGTAACGCGGTCACCTCGCTCGACGCTCGGATCGGCTCGTCGGTGTCCGGGTTCGAGAGGAGGGGAGACTCAAGCTTACGAGACACAGTATAGGTAGAAAGAAATAGTTTATTCAGTTAGAGAAAGATAGATACAGCGTGCAAGGTCTGGTGATAGCGTGCGGTGAAGGCGGTCGCTGGTAGCAGGATCTGCGTAACGCGCAGGCGCGAAGCGATGGTCGCAAAGCGGTGAGAAGCGCAAGACAAGTGCGGCGTGCAATCGTTCCCGGTTTTATTTACAGGCGCGGACGGCGCGATTAGAATTAGAGAACTTATTACTAACAGGCCTTACAACTAACGGACTTGGTACGAGACAGGTCTTACTACTAGCAGGTCTTAGAACTAGCGGACTTATTACTAGACAGGTCTTATTACTAGCATGCGGTTACAACTAGCGGACTTAGTACGAACAGGCCTTAAGACTAGGATACGGTTATAACGAGCGGACTTAGTACTAACCGGCTTACGAATAGCAGGTCTATTACTACGAGGCTTAGAACTAGCGAACTTATCTCTATCATGCGACTAATATATACAGCGCGGTCTGTACATGCACTTATACGCTACGGTCAGGTTAGGCGGCTAGGTATTGCCGGCAGGCTCGAGTGTCACGTCGAGCGCTGCCTAAGCAACGGAAGTCGGTTCAACCCGACAGAGTACAACCTTGGCCCCAAGTAGAGGTGGGAGCCGGTGCAACCCGGCGGGGTCGAGGGCAACCTCAACTCCAGGAGCGGTGTAGGCAGGAGCCGGTTCAACCCGGCGGGGTCGAGGGAAACCTCGACTCCAGGTAGAGCGTGTCGGTACAACCCGACGAGCTAAGTTCAGCCTCAGCCCCAAGAGGTAGTAGGTAG
>NW_021848905.1:0-477 GCF_003651465.1 Formica exsecta | reverse complement strand
AGAGAGAAAAGAAAAAAAACAATCAGATTGCGAGATGTAATGATTTAGCTAGATTTGTAGAGAAAGAAAGAGAGAGAGAGAGAGAGAGAGAGAAAGAAAGAGAGGGAGAGAGAGTAATATCACGTAAACAGGTGAATGGAACTTAAGGACAGTTTTAAAAGTTAGGTATATAAATGAGAAAAAAATTTTTTTTTGATGTATATGATTAATATATATTTTAATTTATATATATATATACATATATAAAAATAATTTTAGGAGTATGTGTGTGTGTGTGTTTGTGTATATGTTAATATATGTGTTACAAAAATTGAGTACTTTTATTAATTAAGAATAATAGTTAATATTAATTCCCCCTCTATTCCCGCCTCGTCTTCCTCTTCCTCGTCCTCCTCTTGCGCTTCCTCTTCCTCTTCCTCTTCCTCCTCTGCGATCACGCATCCCGCGTCCTCTCCATCCTCCCCGTCCTCTTAGCGC
>NW_021848904.1:19713-20011 GCF_003651465.1 Formica exsecta | reverse complement strand
CATTGTTTCTTATGGGTTTGTAGAATATAAGCAAAACTCCTCTAACAAGGGGAACCTACGGACTGGGAAATGAAGTTCGGGATGAGGCTTCGTGTGGTAATAGTAGTGCCTGAAACTCATACCATGCTCAAGCCATACGACCCCATAGGCCGCCAGTTCCGAGAAAAAGCGCCTCAAACTTTTTGTAGCAATTTATATACCTAAAAGTTTTCTCCATTTCCAAGCGGTCTGGTGGCCGAAGCGGTAGCGGGCCGGCGTGGTAAGTCAGATGTTCCGTGTTCGAACCTCTGCTCGTGAA
>NW_021848904.1:0-224 GCF_003651465.1 Formica exsecta | reverse complement strand
ATGTGTGCTTGTGTATTTTTGTATGTGCATGTGTTGTATTTAACTATAGTGAAACGTAATTATGTATTGTATTAACTATAGTAAAATAAAAAAAGAAAATAACTTGTATATCTCATTTATGCTGTATAAAATAAAAATAAATAAATAAATTTATTTATTTTTATGTGTGGAGACGAGATTAGAAAGAATAAAAGTTGAGCAAATAAGAGAATATAATAATGGGA
>NW_021848903.1:0-258 GCF_003651465.1 Formica exsecta | reverse complement strand
CAGCTTGGTGTCGTGTATTATGAGTTGCTCAAACCGAACAAAACCGTTACTGGGGCTGTCTACCGAACACAATTGAGTCGAGCACTCAAGGAAAAGCGCGCCCACTACTCCAGACACGACAAAGTTATTCTCCTGCATGATAATGCTCGTCCACATGTTGCGGCGCCGGTCAAAACCTATTTGGAAACACTCAATTGGGAAGTCTTACCCCATCCGCCGTATTCACCAGACATTGCTTCTTCTGATTTCCACATGTTT
>NW_021848902.1:19906-20164 GCF_003651465.1 Formica exsecta | reverse complement strand
GAGAAAATTAAAAAGAAAGACTTTTACATAAATTCTATAAAAGTTCCTATTTGAAAAAGAAGTCTTTCTATAATTTATAAAATTGTTCCATATTTACATAGAGCTTCTTAGTATTGTACGCATCGGATATAAAATATTCCGCACGAAATATTAATTATATTTTGGACGCTGCTATAATTTGGATTTTATATTTGCATGTTACAGACAACGTAGCCTCAAGACCAACAACTCCGCTGTTGCGCATCAGTGCCGGTGAGT
>NW_021848902.1:0-1536 GCF_003651465.1 Formica exsecta | reverse complement strand
AGTCGTCGGTGCCGTCATCGTGCCGCGGACGGCTTTCGCGTCTTTCGCGTCGCGTGTCAACACAGCATTGCCACGAGTCGCACAATGGCTCATATGTGGCACGCGCATTTATGCGTCGAACGGACATTAGTGCGTCGTCGGTGCTGTCATCGTGTCCGAGCAACGATGCGTCGCGTCGTCGCGGTATCGCGTTTTCGCGTCGTCGCGTCTTCGCGGTGAACTTCTATCTCGTTTTCACGATTCCAGGATCATACTTCGTTGCCGACTAAATGGGATGTCTCTCAGCGTTGCAATCTTTAATATATTAATACCTATTAATATAATTAATTTTATATTAATATCAATTAATATTAATACTATATTAATATTATATATTATATAAATATTTATGTATTAATAAATTTAATATATTAATGCAGGCGCAATGTTAAAACGTCTCAGTGTCGCGGCTGAGGTGAATGCCGGCCGCGTAGCAACGTATGTTCGTGCATAGTATAGATGCATGTTCGCGCGGTTAATCTTGAACTTCGGTTCGAGAATTGGTTGTTGAGGGCACGTTCTGCTCCGACAAACGGTTCGGCTCGAATCGGTTAGAGTTCGGTCGATTGTTTTGGAATCGTCGTTCATGGGTCCCTTCTCTTGTACCGTCTAACAGCACATTGTAGCAATACTATGTTGTTTGGCATTGGAGGAGTTGGCTGTATTAATTAGGTTCGATTTTCGCTCGCTAGAGAAGTTGAGCTCCCGTTTTCTAAGTCTAGATTGTTTTTAGCACTTAGGAGGTGGGTATCTTCATTCTCGACCCGTCTCTCAGCCTTACGATAAACCCGGCTCAGTCTGTATGATAGAGACTTGGTGGTTCGTATGAAATCGTTCCTAATGAAGTTCGAGTCGGCCCTCGATGAAAGCAGGCGCGGACCAAGAGTCGAGCGAACCCCATTCGCGTCGATTCCATCAATCGATTTCGTCTTCTTCCGCTTCCGCTTAACCCTCGCTCGAAGTAATCGGTGAATTCCCGACTTGTCGACTCGAAGTATGATTCTCACGTGAAGCGGGGTTCGATCGTACCGAAATTCGAAAGTGCGGAAGTGTCGTTCAAAGTATCGCGCGTACAAGTGCGGAAGTAATATCTTTTAATAAAAGTGCGGGAGTGCCGTTTAAAGTATCGCGCGTGTGAATCAACCCGAGAAGAGGAGGAGGCCTAGGAGAGGCATCGGGCACCGGTGGAGCAACCCTGTGGTAAGTAAATTGTTATTTGTATATTAATTACTCTTATATTAATTGCATACGTGCAATTTAAATTGAGCAATTAATCGCGTAATTTGATTTTTTATTTGTATGATTTAAACAATAGAGAATTAAAGAAACAGATTTTTATGTGAAAGCTATAATCTTATAAAAGTTTTTACTTTTAGATTATAGCTTTTATATGGAATTATTAGAGTTATTAGTAGTGCTTTTTTCAAAATTTATAAAATTGTTTTATTAATTTGCTTATTATATGCATCGAATATAAAATTCAATGCGTATAATAAA
>NW_021848901.1:21706-34085 GCF_003651465.1 Formica exsecta | reverse complement strand
GAGAGAGAGAGAGAGAGAGAGAGAGAGAGAGAGAGAGGGAGGAAGAAAGAGAGAGAGGGAGGAAGAAAGAGAGAGAGAGAGAGAGAGAGAGAGAGAGAGAGAGAGAGAGATTGTTCAACATTTATTGTTCTATTTTATTTTTATTTCTGCACGTAAATAAATATATTTATTTATTTTTATTTTATACAGCATAAATGAGATATATAATACGTTATTTTTTTTTTATTTCACTATATGTAGTTAATACAATACATAATTACGTTTCACTATAGTTAAATACAACACATGCACATACAAAAATACACACTCACACGCACACATACATAACACTTTTTTTATTTATAAAATATACAATATCTTATTTATGCTTTATAAAATATCATGAATATTCATGATTCATGATAAAATTCATGAATATAAATATAATGGATTAATGAGATTCTTGCGATTAAAATGATACCAAACATGACAATAATTGGATTATTTTTAATCAATTATGTATTATGTAATTATGATTACTTATTTCATTAAAAATTATACGATTTATGTCGTGTTTAGTATCATTTTTATCGCAAGAATCTCATTAATCCACTATATTTATATTCATACTAATAAAATCAAAAATGTAAGTTTCAGTTTTTACTCCTCGACATCGATTCCGCACACACACATGTACACTAAATCAGTTTATATACTAATCTTTTTACACAAGCTTCCAAACTCATTTCTATCAGTCTAGTATTATTCTTTCATGTTATCCTGAATGCGGGAGCTATATCTTTTGCACGAACAAACTGCAGAATTTTTATATATGTTTAAGGCCGAAAATACGTCATAGTTTAGAGGTTAAGTCATAAGGTTTAGGGCTTAAATCGCCTATTGTAGACCGGCACTTATGCCCGTATCAGACTACGCATTGAAGATTGAGATTCAAGATTCAAGATTAAAATTTGATCAATCAGAATAAAAAAATTTTAGTCCCTTTTGTTCTGATTAGTCAAATTCCAATCTTTAATCTTCAATCTGAATCTTCAATGCGTAGTCTGATACGAGCTTTACGGGCTTTAAGGCCATTGCATGTTAAGGCTCCTGAGTAGTCGCCGCGGCCATATTGGAATGATGACGTCAGAAGCGAGAAATGACACGCTGACAATTCTTGCGTGCCATTTTTAAATAAAAAGATATTTTAAAGAAACAAGACTACAGATCGCTTTAGTATACTCGTAAAATTGTCCGAAAACTAAGCTTTTCCTTTGACGATTAATAAATAACCGTAAAATGAGTGTCAAAGTAAGCCTAGTCGGGAGATATACGGGAAAACATGTAGTTTGACAGCTGTCGAAAGAAGTGGAAAATGTTCTTTTTACATAATACTTTTCTAGCTAAGCTTAGTTTTCGGACAATTTTATAAGTTTCACGAATACGTTACACATCATAGCACTAGCATAAAGCAAATAATTACGAAATGGCACGCAAGAATAATTTGGGCTGTCAAAACCTTAGAACATATATAAATGGAAGGGAAATGCCTTTGTTTCCCGATAGAAAAACATGTCGGAAGGAAATAAGAAAGAAAATCATAGTTGCCTCTCTCTTGTGAGTAACTCTGCTCAAAAGTGCGCGCGCACGGCCATGTGTGTGTACACAAAAGTATGTATATTACAGACACGATGCTTGTATGTGTAGTTACTCCCAAGAGAGAGGCAACTATGATTTTCTTTCTTATTTCCTTCCGACATGTTTTTCTATCGGGAAACAAAGGCATTTCCCTTCCATTTATATATGTTCTAAGGTCAAAACGTCACTTTTCATGCCTGCCTTAGTTCCGACTGACAACGTGTCGGGTTCGGACGTGTTTTTGCGTGCTGCATATGTCCTTTGTCTGGACCTTTTTTGGACTCCCTCCTCTCTTAGAGGAGTTTTGCTTATATTCTACAAACCCATAAGAAACAATGGTGTATGGGCGACTAATGCCCACCCAGCCATAAAAGAAAGAAGAAGAAGAAGACTTTTCATGCCTCATAGTTCATCGATTTGCAACGTGAGGCACTGCATACAAATTCTGACATGTGAGTAACATGCTGGTAACTTGTAGCTAACATGTAACATATATATAGTATATATCTTTTATATATCTTTTATATAGTGTAGTACTCTATTAGAAGAATACTTGAGCAAAGGAAGGGCGCAATGCTCAGCCATTTCCAAGAAAATTTGATTTAAATAATATGGCTTTTCTTATATCCAGCTCCGTTATATTGATTAAGGAGAAGGCGGCGTAGCTCGGGCATTAAAGCGGGTGGCTATCACGCATCAGACCCGGGTTCAATTCTTGTCCTTGGCACTTCTTTTCTCATTTTTTTTTATATAATCTAGCAACGAATATTTATTCATGTAAAATAAAGTTAATTTAACCATCTTTTCTTTTTTTTTTAAATTTGCACTTTTGAAAGGCAATTTTCTTTTAATTTACTCACGAAACTGGGCATAATTTTAATTCAACTTAAAATCTTATTATTTTATACATTCTACCCGATATAAAATGAAGCAAATAAAACGCCACTATTTGAACATAGTTATAATTTAATACAAAATTACAACAAGTAATTACGACAAGTATCATCCGAATAGTTGTAATCGATCTGTAGAAAGTGTTGATGATAGTGATAACAAGGATGAATAAAAGTTTTGACACATTTGTTTGTAATTTTGTATTAAATAATAACTATGTTCAAATAGTGGCGTTTTATTTGCTTCATTTTATATCGAATAGAATGCATAAAATAATAAGGTTGTAAGTTTAACAAAAGTTTCGTGAGTAAATTAAAAGAAAATTGCCTTCCGAAAGCGCAAATTAAAAAAAAATTGTTAGTTAAATTAATTTTATTTTATATGAATAAATATTTGTTGCTAAATTGTATAAAACTTTTCTCTCGCTCACTCTCGTTTTTCGTTCTCTCTCTAACTCATTGGTACATATGTAGCAATAAATAATAATCTAAAATAATGTATTTTAATAAAACATATATACAGATAAATTGTGGTTCTGTGTTATTATTAAAGTTCCTTTTGTTCTTTTAAAAGAGTGTTAATCATTCACGTCGCGGTACGCGAGTGCCGTTTGTGTCGCGCGTGTTCGACTATTATCGAAGTCGACGCGCGGACGCAACATTTTGGGGGCTCGTCCGGGATACGACGGAGTGGACGATTTTCTGGAGAATTGTGTTTCTTTTCGTCTATAAAAAATGGAACAGGAAAATTCGCCGACGGCAGGAGTTTCGACGAGAAAGAGGAATCGATTGACTTCAACGGCGGCTACGACATCGGGACCATCATTGGAAGCGATTACACTTCAGTCGGCGATGCGAGAGATTCTTTAGCTACGCGAGGAGCGGCTGCAGCAGCGAGTTGATTTTGAGACGCAATTGCGCCAACACGATGAGCAGCGAGCTGTATTTGAAGCAAAACTGCGCCAACGAAAGAGGAGTCGATTGACTTCAACGGCGGCTACGACATCGGGACCATCATTGGAAGCGATTACACTTCAGTCAGCGATGCGAGAGATTCGTGAGCTACGCGAGGAGCGGCTGCAGCAGCGAGCCGATTTTGAGACGCAATTGCGCCAACACGATGAGCAGCGAGTTGTATTTGAAGCACAACTGCGCGAACGCGACGAGGCGTTACGGGGGATGGAACAGAGGATTCGTCTGCTGGATAATAACAACCAGCTAAGTCGCCCCATTAACAGAAATTTTTTGCCTAATATTGCGCCTAATTTCGAAAAAGACGCGCGTGTTAATATTAACACAGAATTAGGCTTTAAATTGAAGCCGGACATTTTTGACGGGACTGTTCCGCTAAGAGAGTTCTTCTCACAGTTTGAGTTAATTGCGCGAGCAAATAGGTGGAGTGACGCTGCGAAAAGCGTCGCTCTCATTTCATGTCTTAGAGGAAAGGCGCGTGCGGTATTGGAGTGTGTCGTTAATATTGAAAATCTCGATTACGCAGAATTAAAGTCTAAATTAGAGTTGCGCTTTGGGGAAGGATTGTTATCTCAGTCTTATTATTCCCAATTTACGAACAGAAAACAAAAGTTGGGGGAAGATGAGGCTACCTTGGGCTCTGATATTGAACGGCTTTCGCAGTTAGCGTATCCCGAATGTACGCACGAAGTTCGTGATAAAATTGCTTGCGCGCAATTTGTTACCGCTTTGTCTAATGGATTTGTGAGAAGGACTCTGCAGTTGGAAGGAATCACTTCCTTGAAAATGGCCATACAAAGAGCCATGGCGGTGAAAGTTATACAGGAAAGTAATTTTGAAAGACGGAATAATAATTTCAACTTTGGCAATAATAATAACAACAAAAATAATTTCGCTAAAGGAAGGAGGTTCAACAATTTTGATTTTGGGAATAAGAACAATTTTAATAAATTTGATGGTAAAAGGAATTTTGGAAATTCTGGCGATAAAGCAAAAGAGAGGAAACAGGAACAAAATAAAAATTTTTACAAGAGTTCTAACTCTAGTAATAATAAAATGTTTGTAAAAGAATGTTGGCAATGTGGAGGCTCAGGTCATTTTCGAGCGGAGTGTCCGTTTTTAAAGAAAGGGGAAAACTGAATTTTGTCGAGCTGTTTGGGGCAGGTTTGACGCGAGAACGTGAAGCCCCAATAGAATTACAGAGTTATTGTTGTAATTGTAAAAATGTTAGTAATAATACTGGCACTAATAATAAGAAATTATTTAATTTTAAAGGATTTATCGATGAACAGTTATGTAATTTTAAAATTGATACGGGTTCGGATGTGTCTCTTATCAGGAGTAATTTTGTTAGAATGCCTAGGCGGCGGATTCCTCTTGATAATTCTTTTCATTTAAAATATCCCACAGGGGAAGAAGTTCCCGTAAAATTTAAGGTAATCGTTAGCTTGGGAAAATATTCTGTAGAATTTCCGGTTTTTGTCGCTGATATAGCTGAGGATTGTTTATTGGGGAATGATTTTCTGTCCATTGTTAATTTGAAAAATATGTTTGAGCCAATCTTTGGCGATTCTAATGTGGGGGAAAAGGAAAAGTTTTTTTGCTCACGCATTGAAAATTGTGTAGATGAGGTTCCTCCATTTTTAAAAGAACTCTTTCAGAAGGAATCTCAAGATTCTTCAAGTAAACAGAAGGATATTTTTGCTCGATTTTTGGTAAAGTTTCAGGATATATTTTCGGAGGAAATAGTAGCTGGAAATTGTGATGGGGTGGCGCATGAAATTAATGTGAATAATTCTAATCCAATTAAGCAGGCTCCCCGACGAATTCCGTTGCAAATGCGGGAAGAGGTCGATACAATTATTGAGGATATGAGGCGTCAAGGTATAATTGAGGAATCGCAAAGTCCATGGTCGTCTCCTGCGGTTTTGGTAAAAAAGAAGGATGGGACGATTAGATTCTGTGTTGATTACAGAAAATTAAACGCCATGACGAAAAAAGATTCCTATCCAATGCCTCGGATTGATGATATACTTGACCAGTTATCCGGAAACTCTTGGTTTTCTTCGTTAGATTTGAAGAGCGGATATTGGCAAGTGAAGATTCGTTCAGAAGATAAGAAAAAGACGGCATTTTCAATTGGAAATGGCTTGTGGCAGTTTACATGTATGCCATTTGGACTCTGCAATGCTCCTGCCACTTTCGAGCGATTGATGGAAAAGGTTTTGAAAAAATTATCCAAGATTTGTCTAGTGTATTTAGATGTAATTATCTTCGGTAAAAGTTTCGAGGAGATGTTGGATCATTTGAAGCAAGTCTTCTTGCGATTACGCTCTGCCAATTTGAAGTTGAATCCGAGGAAGTGTTCTTTTTTCAAAAGGGAAATTAAATATCTCGGTCATGTTGTTTCTGAGGGAGGAGTTACAACGGATCCTGAGAAAATTTCTGCTGTTAGGAATTGGCCGGTGCCTCGGACCAAGAAGCAGGTGCGTAGTTTCTTGGGTTTTTGTTCTTATTATAGAAAATTTGTGAAAGGATTTTCTTTAATAGCTAAGCCATTATTTTCTTTGACCGAGAATTTAGCAAAGTTTGTGTGGACGGAACAATGCGAATCAGCTTTCCAGAGGTTAAAGAAATGTTTAATGTCTTCTCCTATTCTATCTTTTCCCAGGAATGAAGGTCAACTTCTTCTGGATACTGACGCCTCAAACCATGGTATTGGTGCAGTGTTATCTCAAATTCAGGACGGCTCAGAAAAAGTTATTGCTTATTATAGTCGTGTCTTAGGTAAATCGGAAAGGAATTATTGTGTAACTCGGCGGGAGTTACTTGCTATTATAGATTCGTTAAAGTCATTTCATCACTATTTGTACGGACGTAAATTTGTGATTAGAACTGATCACATTTCTTTACGATGGTTGATGTCATTTAAGAATCTTGAAGGTCAAATGGCACGATAGTTGGAGCGAATCCAGCAATATGATTTTGAGATTTTTCATCTGAAAGGGAAACTTCATGGGAACGCTGATGGATTATTAAGACGCCCTTGTGCAGAAATCAATTGCAGCTATTGCAACAGAATTGATATGAAAAAGGAAGAATTTGTTGGAAGAATTGTCTTTGAGTCGGATAATTTAGAGAATTGGAGAAAGGATCAGTTAGAAGATCCGACGATAGCGAAGATCTTACTTGGTAAAGAAAAGGATCAGCGTCCTTCTTGGCAGGAAGTTGTTTCTGAAGGTTCGGTTTCCAAAATTTATTGGTCGCAGTGGGATTCTCTCATTTTTAAAAATGGTGTTTTATTTAGGAAGTGGGAATCACCTAATTTGCAGACTTCTGTTCTTCAAATTGTAGTTCCTCGAAAGAGAATTCGACAGATTTTGGAAGAAGCTCATGATTCTTCTTCCGGTGGACATTTTGGAGTGAACAAGACCTTAGGAAGGATTCGGAAACGATTTTATTGGGGCACCTGTAAGCAGGATGTTGAAAATTGGTGCAGGTCTTGTCACGTTTGTGTTGCTAAGAAGGGACCTTTTGATAAAGGAAAATCTGAACTACGAATTTATAACGCTGGAGTTCCATTTGAGAGGGTGCAAATGGATATTTTGGGTCCATTTCCGACATCTTCTACAGGAAATAAATACTTATTGGTTGTCTCTGATTGTTTCACCAAATGGGTCGAAGCTTTTCCATTGAAGAATTTTAGGGCAAATACTATTGCGGAAGTCTTCGTAAATCAAGTAATTTCAAGATATGGTGTACCTTCAGAATTACACACCGATCAAGGAAGGAATTTTGATTCTCGTGTTTTCTATGAATTGTCAAGTTTGTTGGGAATTCAGGCTCCCCGACGAATTCCGTTGCAAATGCGGGAAGAGGTCGATACAATTATTGAGGATATGAGGCGTCAAGGTGTAATTGAGGAATCGCAAAGTCCATGGGCGTCTCCTGCGGTTTTGGTAAAAAAGAAGGATGGGACGATTAGATTCTGTGTTGATTACAGAAAATTAAACGCCGTGACGAAAAAAGATTCCTATCCAATGCCTCGGATTGATGATATACTTGACCAGTTATCCGGAAACTCTTGGTTTTCTTCGTTAGATTTGAAGAGCGGATATTGGCAAGTGAAGATTCGTTCAGAAGATAAGGAAAAGACGGCATTTTCAATTGGAAATGGCTTGTGGCAGTTTACATGTATGCCATTTGGACTCTGCAATGCTCCTGCCACTTTCGAGCGATTGATGGAAAAGGTTTTGAAAAAATTATCCAAGATTTGTCTAGTGTATTTAGATGATGTAATTATCTTCGGTAAAAGTTTCGAGGAGATGTTGGATTTGAAGCAAGTCTTCTTGCGATTACGCTCTGCCAATTTGAAGTTGAATCCGAGGAAGTGTTCTTTTTTCAAAAGGGAAATTAAATATCTCGGTCATGTTGTTTCTGAGGGAGGAGTTACAACGGATCCTGAGAAAATTTCTGCTGTGAGGAATTGGCCGGTGCCTCGGACCAAGAAGCAGGTGCGTAGTTTCTTGGGTTTTTGTTCTTATTATAGAAAATTTGTGAAAGGATTTTCTTTAATAGCTAAGCCATTATTTTCTTTGACCGAGAATTTAGCAAAGTTTGTGTGGACGGAACAATGCGAATCAGCTTTCCAGAGGTTAAAGAAATGTTTAATGTCTTCTCCTATTCTATCTTTTCCCAGGAATGAAGGTCAATTTCTTCTGGATACTGACGCCTCAAACCATGGTATTGGTGCAGTGTTATCTCAAATTCAGGACGGCTCAGAAAAAGTTATTGCTTATTATAGTCGTGTCTTAGGTAAATCGGAAAGGAATTATTGTGTAACTCGGCGGGAGTTACTTGCTATTATAGATTCGTTAAAGTCATTTAATCACTATTTGTACGGACGTAAATTTGTGATTAGAACTGATCACATTTCTTTACGATGGTTGATGTCATTTAAGAATCTTGAAGGTCAAATGGCACGATGGTTGGAGCGAATCCAGCAATATGATTTTGAGATTTTTCATCGGAAAGGGAAACTTCATGGGAACGCTGATGGATTATCAAGACGCCCTTGTGCAGAAATCAATTGCAGCTATTGCAACAGAATTGATATGAAGAAGGAAGAATTTGTTGGAAGAATTGTCTTTGAGTCGGATAATTTAGAGAATTGGAGAAAGGATCAGTTAGAAGATCCGACGATAGCGAAGATCTTACTTGGTAAAGAAAAGGATCAGCGTCCTTCTTGGCAGGAAGTTGTTTCTGAAGGTTCGGTTTCCAAAATTTATTGGTCGCAGTGGGATTCTCTCATTTTTAAAAATGGTGTTTTATTTAGGAAGTGGGAATCACCTAATTTGCAGACTTCTGTTCTTCAAATTGTAGTTCCTCGAAAGAGAATTCGACAGATTTTGGAAGAAGCTCATGATTCTTCTTCCGGTGGACATTTTGGAGTGAACAAGACCTTAGGAAGGATTCGGAAACGATTTTATGGGGGCACCTGTAAGCAGGGTGTTGAAAATTGGTGCAGGTCTTGTCACGTTTGTGTTGCTAAGAAGGGACCTTTTGATAAAGGAAAATCTGAATTACGAATTTATAACGCTGGAGTTCCATTTGAGAGAGTGCAAATGGATATTTTGGGTTCATTTCCGACATCTTCTACAGGAAATAAATACTTATTGATTGTCTCTGATTGTTTCACCAAATGGGTCGAAGCTTTTCCATTGAAAAATTTTAGGGCAAATACTATTGCGGAAGTCTTCGTAAATCAAATAATTTCAAGATATGGTGTACCTTCAGAATTACACACCGATCAAGGAAGGAATTTTGATTCTCGTGTTTTCTATGAATTGTCAAGTTTGTTGGGAATTAAAAAGACTAGAACAACCCCATTTCGTCCTCAGTCCAATGGTTTGGTCGAACGTCAACATCAAACAATTATAAATTATTTGGCTAAGTTTGTTTCGGAAAATCAACGAGATTGGGATCGTTGGATAGGAATGTGTTTATTAGCTTATAGGTCAGCTAGACACGAGACTACAGGGATTTCTCCAGCCGAATCATGTTTTGGTCGAGATTTGAAACTACCTTTAGATCTTCTTCGTGGTAGCCCTCCAGTAGTTGGAGTGGATGTTTCGGAGGAAAGTTATGTGACGGAATTAAAAGAAAAATTGAATGGAATTCATGATAGGGTTAGGCAACGCTTAAGTTTGAAGTCTTCGAGAGCAAAAGCTTACTATGATCATAAGGCTCGTCAAATTCATTTTGGAGCGGCTAACCAAGAAAAAAATTTACAACAGTATTAATTATTGCAGTCATTATTACCATCACATCAGATACATACTCGTATTTATATACATATGTACTTGATCGTGTCGATGTCAATATTATATATACATATATTTTTTGCCTAATTTTAACTAACCTTCCATTCATTCCTCCATTATAGTTACCGAAATATCGAATTTTTAAAATTAATATACTTTTATAAAAAATTTTCAAAATTACGAGTTCTAATCGAAAGTGTCGGAGTTCTAAATTACATTCGATAAAACAAGTATAATCGCGAAAACCGCATGGTCCTAGCTATTATAGTTACCGAAATATCGAATTTTTAAAATTAATATACTTTTATAAAAAATTTTGAAAAACACGAGTTCTGATCAAAAATGTCAGAGTTCTGCATTATATTCGATAAGACAAGTATAATCGCGAAAACCGCATGGTCCTAGCTATTATAATTACCGAAAGATCGAATTTTTAAGATTAATATACTTTTATGTTGTATTATTGCTGCTAGATGTGACGTTACAACGAACGATTTTCAATTGTTTTTATACGGCATCGTGAATTACGCATATTGTTGTTCGACTATGTTTCAATGTCTTTCTTTATAGCCAATTATTAATTGATATTTGAGAGAAAGAAGAGCAGAAAAGTTTAGAACTAATAGTTTGGGATGTTGAATTATCATTAATATTTAATTGTCTTTATTCAAGTCAAAACAGACAGGCATCTTACGCATTATTCTAAGGTTTTTTCCAACACTTTGGCTCGTTAAAATTGTTTTTTAGATGTGGATATAAAATGCGCGAATCACCAACAAACGAACAGTAAATGCGAATGTTTGCTATTAAAATACGTAAGCTGTATGTGCTGTAATAATGGTGAACCGAACGTTCGCAATGTATTTTTAGGATAAAAAAGCATTTATAGTATTATAGCATTTAAACCTGATAAATAAACTTTTAATTATAACAAATTAAAAAATATTTCGTTGTTGAGAATCTTATTACAAAATGATCTTTTGTCAAATTAAAGACAAAGAAAATTGACAATTTATTATTTAAGAGCAACTTAAATAATTAATAAATTTAACTTGTAGAGATATTTTTAAGGCTTGTGGTAAGTAATAACGATTAAGATCTGAAATACCCGATTTTCCTTGGATCGAGCCGACAACAATGCTATCGCGCGACTCAATACTCTAGCGAGATAGCGGCGAAACGCGGTATTCTCCTAAGATCAAATGACAAAAGTCGCGCCGCCAGCCGAAGTTGGAAAAATCTCAGCGGCTAAACTCTTTGATAAGATAGATATATAAGCTGTACGTCTGAAAATTCGAGTTAAGTCTTCTCGAGGAGCTCGTACCGTTAGGTCGTCTAAGAGCAAGTTCGTTCTACATATTTCAGTACAATTAATAAATTTAAAAACATTTTCTTAAATACGGACACAATTTTGAAAGGTTGGTTTTTAATTAAAATAACTTTTATGATTCAATTTTCCACACACATACACAGAGTTTCAGATAAATTGAAGAAATAATTATAAGATTATTGTTTGATTTTATTAATTGTTGGAATTATCATAGGATTATCACGTAATTTTAAATAATAATTAATACTATCGATTAATTATTTCAATACGCTTAGATATATATAAAAAATACAAAAGACCATGTACGACGTCGAAAAATTACTCACAACATTGATGAGTCCTGCTTATAGAATAATCGACGAAAATGGAAAAGTTTTTCCTCCTTCCAACGAAATTTATAGTTTAATTGAAATGGCTATGGATGGTAATCCAAAAGCAAAACATATTTATACCATTGTGAAAAATAATAGGAACGGAATTTATGATAGTCTTCTGCACGCATTTTCGATTACTTTGCCAACAAATAAAACTGCAATTGAAGAGTCCTTTAATCCGAATATATCAGCCACTACTATAACTGCAGACAAATTTGATTTAACAATATCAGCAGCGGAGTGGCTTTCGATAAAACCACAAGAAATTATTTATAATGATGGTAAAAAATTTAATATTTTAAAACCTGGTTGGACAGACTTGTTTGATGCGAAAATTTGGGAGAAATCACGAATTCCTTGCATCTGGTCATTTAAGTATGCTAAAGGGCATATTAAAACAAAAGGAAAAAATGCAACAATTAAAATAAAAGGAAAATGTAAAGAGTGTGATACAAAGATAAACGGCTTAATAGAAAACTATACAACGAAAAACAGTGATATTCTATCAAAAATCATAATAAAAAATTATAAGTCCGATTTTATCCACAAAGGAGGACGACAGTTAACAGGTATTCGAAGACTGAATATAGCAGGTAATCTCATAGATACAAAAACAGACGCCATTACTTATGTACGCAATGAAGCAAAAAATTTAATTCGATTTGGCGATCCTTATCCTCCTATTTTACCAAAAACTGATGTTCTCCGTAAAGCTAAGAGTGAAATACAAGAAAAACGTCTAGGTATCACAGGTAATTCACTAATTTCTATATGTAGACCAATACTTAAAAAGTAATATAAACTAATTATATGCAAAAATTAAAATCTCCAAAAAATCGTGGTCATTATTTAAATACTGAGAGAGGGAGA
>NW_021848901.1:20433-21681 GCF_003651465.1 Formica exsecta | reverse complement strand
AGCGAGAACGAATAAGGGGCAAGCGAGATAGCTAACATGAAAGAGTTCCGAAGTCTCGCTTGCAAGGCTCGCTTTATCTCTAATCTCTCGCGTTATACATATATCGTTACTGTACAATTTTTGTTTCTCGCACTTATTGATTCGAAAATAATTACAATGAATTAATGATATCTTACCGATTAAAATAATACTAAACACGATATAAATCGGATAATTTTTAATCAATTATGTAATTAATATTATGATTACTATTTTATTAAAAATAATTCAATTTATGTCATATTTAGTGTCATTTTAATCGCAAAAATGTAATTAATCCATTACAATTATTTTCAGATATATAAAATGCGAAATATAGAATTTTTATTTTCTATAGTAAGGTGACATATATACATCAAAGATTACAGATAAAGGGAGCCTGGCTTAATGACGTTCTTGCGATAAAAATAATACCAAACATGACATATATCGGATTATTTTTAATCAATTATGTCATTATGATTACTTATTTTATTAAAAATTATACGGTTTATGTCGCATTTAGTATCACTTTTATCGCAAGAACGTCATTAATCCATTATATTTATATTTATATTGATAAAATGCAAAATTGCTAGTTAAAGTTTTTTTTTTATAAAATGTTTATATTTTGTACATAAGAAAAGATCCCCGATGCTGAACAATCGACTAAAGTGAGAGCAAGAAAGAATGAAGGAGCAAACGAGATGACAAACATCAAAAAGTTTCAAAAAGTCTCCCTCGCCAGGCTCTCTTTATCTGTAATGTTTGACGTATATATATCATCTTATTATATAAAATAAAATCTCTGTATTTCACATTTTATAAGAGTGTTACAAAGCAATAAATATCGGTAAGATGAGTAGTCGCACTAACTTAGTGCCGGCTTCTCTTACCGCATACACTCGGGTTCGAATCCCGAGTAAGGCGTGAATCGCCGCTATCTGCAGATAATATCCCCCCGTACAATTCCCATAGTCCCTATATCATCCGCATCATCTGGATATGTGCCCGCATCATCTGGATATGTGCCCCCGCATCATCCGCACCATCCGGATATGCACTTGCGCATATTAGCGCAGGTACTCTTTTGCAATTTTTTTTTTTTTTTTAGTAAAAAATAATTGCTAAATTAATTTTATACATAACAACATTATTTATATTTAACGAAAACATTATATAAAATTAATTATATGGATTATTTTGTATAATAATTGTATTATCTTTGTA
>NW_021848901.1:8634-14901 GCF_003651465.1 Formica exsecta | reverse complement strand
TGGCTTTGTAGAGGTGCGAAATGTTGTAAAAAGCAACATTTTAAAAATACGAAAGGAGGTAATAGAGGTAGCCGCTAGACGAAGAAATGAAAAGCAACCTCAACATTATCAGGCTATGGAATTGCAAAAAGATATATTGAACATTCCTAGTCATATTTTTGGCGAACATAAGCGATGTAAAGCTCGCGGTCATATAAGCAAAAAGAATTGTAATGAAACAAAGAAAAATTATGTACCGTTTCTAAAATTACATGGTCTCTATCAAAAAATACAAAGTGCTGTCATGTATCTTAGCGCTTACTCCGATAGCTTATTGCTAAATTTAACGAATAACCCTGCAGAATCGTTCAATTCGATAATCTGCAAACAAATAGGCGGAAAGCGTATTAATTTTGGAAAAAAAGGCTCTTATAATGCTAGAATTGCAGGAGCAGTTGTGCAATACAATACGCAACAAGTACTTACACAATTACATCAAAGCATGTGTAAGACTGTTCCGCCTATTGTCGAGAATCTGGAAAAGCGACGCCAAATAAAAGTTGCAAGAACCAGAGAATCTCGAGAAGCGCAGGGAAGGCAAAAAAAATTCAAACGAGAATCAGGAACAGATCGTTATTACGGTCCGCAATCGCAAAAACCGGATCTTCCATCCGATATATTTGAGCAACTGCGACAAAATCATTTAGAACAGTTGTTCGAAAATGGGGTAAATTGGCAAGAAATAGAACTTGAGACTAGAAACCAAAATGAGTCCGAATTATGGTTATCATTGAGACGTGAAATGTTGACGGCATCCAATTTTGGAACCGTATGTCGCATGAGACCGACAACGTCCTGCGCATTGACAGTAAAAAACATTTTATATCCTCCGTCTATTGATACCGCAGCCATGAAATATGGTCGCGATAATGAAAATGTAGCGAGGAAAGAATTGGCCATGAAATTAAATAAAGCAATAAAACTTTGCGGATTGTTCATTGATAATGAAAATCCATTCTTGGGTGCGTCTCCTGACGGACTTATTGAGGAAAATGGTCTTGTGGAAATCAAATGTCCTCTGTCGGCTGAACATTTGACAGCAGAAGAAGCCATAGAGACATTGCCTTCTTTGAAAGGCATTTTTGATAAAAAAAATCCACATAAAATAAATCGGAATCACCGATATTTTTACCAAGTTCAAGGTCAATTGAATATAACAAAGCGAGAATATTGCATTTTTGCTGTTTGGACGCCAAAAAGCATAAAAATATTGCGTATTAGTACAGACAATGAATTCTGGAAAAATCAAATGCTGCCTTTTCTAACACGCTTCTACTACGAATGCATGCTTCCAGAAATATTGGATAGTCGCCATAATAGACATATGCCAATCAGAAATCCAAAATATATAACAGAAGCTAAAGAAAAAGCAGCGAAACAAATAATTAGCCAAAAAACTATTCGGCGGAATATTATAGAAAATGCAAATATTCTCGAAGAAAAAAAGCGATGCAAATCAAATGTTTTGCCTGTAGAAGCAGAAGCATTTACTGCTACTGCTGCTTAAATGTAAATTTTAATAAATAACAAAAATGTCCTTTTTCAAAATTGTAAAATACTTTGTGATAGTAATAATTTAACTAAAATGTTAATTATTATTATTAATTAATTATTATTAATTATGCATTACCGTGTTATTTATATAACTACTAGTTTATAAAATATTCCATAACTTTTGATTCATAAGCTTTCTATTTATATTTTTTGTACATTGAGTATTATGATGAAATGACAACATGATATGTCAATTTTTGACATATTTGCACGAATCAAAAGTGGCCATTTTTGGTGGGACACCCTATATATAGTATCCTAAATAATATAAATTTATTACCTTTTTTACCATCATTTTACCATCATTTTTACAAAAAGATCGACTTTATAACATTTTGAAATACATGTATAGTAATGTACATAACTATGTTTGAGCAAAGTTAAAGAGAAATATACTTAAAGAGAAGTATTGAAGAAAAGAAATTTAAAAAAATTATTATAATACTTATTTTCCAATTTTTTATTTCGTTTTTGTTACAGGCAATACTAAATTAGAAAAATGGTCACCTAGCTCTATTCGATGTGCAGGATTATGCGAGGACCATTTTCATCAAGATTTATTTACAAATAATACCAAAAAAAGATTAAAACGCAATGCAGTGCCAATTCATTATACATCTTTTATTAATATATCAAATAACAATGTACAAATAAACAAAAATAGAGAAATAGAAATGGAACAAGTGCCTCACTTTGAAGAAACAAATATGGAACAAATAGAATTTGTGGAGGAAAATGCCACATCAGCATCATCTGCATCCGTTTCTATTTACAATAATAATGTAATAACAGATGAGCAGCCACTTGTAAAGCAGCATCCACTGCGATGTTATCAGCCATCACATTTATATTTTGATACTTCCATGGAAGAGGAAGATATAATGCAATGGGTGCATCTTGAGCCACATGTGAAAGAGTTCCAATATCTACACCTGAAAGCGTCCCTAAATCTCTACCACATAATAAAAGAAGAACAGAAAATGAAGAGAATAATACGACAATATGGAATTTGTACACTCAAATTAATTCTCTAAAATCAGAAAATATTAGATTGCGAAGACAAATAAGACGTTTAAAATATCGTTTACGTTGTATTCCACAAATACGTAAAACGCCGAAAAATGATAAACAGAAGAAAAAGATATTAAAAGAAATGATAGATGAACAAGAGCTGCATCCCGTTGCTAAAGCAATGATAAAGTTGCAGCTACATACACCAAAAGCAGAGTACACGAAAGAAGAAAAAAATCTTTCGAGACAACTCTATTATTATTCAGCCGCTGCTTTTTGTCGCTTAAGAAAAGCAGGTTGTAATTTTCCTGCACAGCGAACTATTCGAAATTGGCTAGAAGAATATGATATACGACGAGGATTTTGTGATTATATATTTCAAAAATTAAAGGAAAAGATTTCTCACATATCGATGGAGGAAAGAGTATGTGCTTTAAAATGGGACGAAATGGCTATTAAACCTTATGAAGAATATTCGCTTAAATTGGACGAGATAGAAGGCCTTGTTGACCTTGGATCTCTAGGAAGAAAACCCGAAAGAGCTAAATGCGTTTTTGTTTTTTGTCTAGACAGCTTGAATGCGCATCATACATGGCGACAGCCTTTAGCATATTTCCTCCCAGGAAAATGCATGAAAGCAGAGGAAATAATAATATTATTAAAAGAATGTCTAGATAGATTGAGCAACTTGGCATTAATCCAGAAAATCCGTTCTTTATACATAATGGGAAAAAATATAATGCATCATTTGATTTCCCGCATTTAGTAAAAAGATTGCTAAGTTTCCTCAGAACTCATGAAAACATTTACCGTGATGGAAATATTATTGCATCATACTCTGATTTCGAAACGACATGGTCCATTGATAATGCCACAAAAGGAGGTTCTAATTTACTGTCTCATATTACAGAAGCGCACATGCGTCCGAATAGTTTTGAATCAATGAATGTGAAAAGAGCATTCTAGATATTGAGCCACACTTTTGCAGCCGCAATAAAAACAGCCAATCATGAAAAACAATTAAATACAATTACATGGCAAGCGACAGCTGATTTTGCAGAGCGCTTAAATAATGTTATTGATGCATGCAATGCTTACAGTATTAATATTTCATTTGGCGGAAAACGACCATCCAAAAATCCGGATATTGAAAATCTATTAATAGATTTTGCCGAATGGTGCTCAAGATGGTCTAAATCGGCAAAAATCATAAGTCAAATTCCTTGTATATTAAAGGCTTTGTTGTGACTATAAGAGCTATTCTTGAAACTTATAAAAAACTTTCGACTCAATATGATGGATTTGAACTTACGACAGGATTATGTAACCAAGACTCAGTGGAACATTTATTTTCGAAACTGAGGCAACGCGGAGGATTTAATCCTAATCCAACTGCAAGAATGATCCGATTATCTATTAGACACATACTTTCCACAGGATATATTCAAACTAGTGACAAAGGCAACACTCAATGCCCGGAAAGTGAAACTCTTATAAATGAACCAAGTCGACTTGTTAAAAGGATAGAAAATATTATGAATATGAACAATGGCGTTATAGAACATGATGAACTCAAAAACGAATTGCTTCTTGAAAATAAGGATGTTCTTCTCAAAGAATTTAATATTGAAGAAATAAAAAATGTTAACCCGCTTGATAGCAGTTATGATGAAAATGCCATCGCATTTTTTGCTGGGTTTGTCGCGCGACGAAGTATTGAAAAAAGCAACTGTGACCATTGTCGTAACGATATGATGCAGGTTTCATCACGGTATAAACAAAAGGATTTCTAATGCGGTCATGCTAAGAAATTGTAAAATCATGCATTTTCTTATTATCAATGACAATACAAGATACATATAATATTAATGAAGTTTTAAGAAAATATAATATAGAAATATATAGAAATATGTATACATATGTATACATACATATATGTTGGCATATACGGTATTCTACAATTACAGGGCAAGGTATATACGAATACCGTAAAATGTATAATGCACAAGTGATTTTATAAATCACTTATTAAATAAGACGTCTCAATATATAAATAAATGGGAAAAGAGACATCAAAAAATATAACTGATTTTTTTCAGTTATTTACAGAAAATCTGTATTATATAGATTTCCTCGTGATAAGACCTGCTAGTTTCAGATTTATGCAATTGTTTCAACTGTGATTGCGATCTTTGTGTCATGCTTATTAATGCCAACAAAAATATACATAACATCCTAGCAAACCAATATGTAACTGTTACATAACCTAGGGAGCACATAAAAAGAACAATGTTATGTTTCACGATTATATAGACGAGATGTAAGTGTTATATAACCTTGAAAGCACTTTAGAAGAACATAGTTATATTTCTTCGTTACGTATATAACTCATAATAGTTCTTTAAAAAGGTAATATAACACACACATAACTCGTGATACATAACATAAATATAACAACTGTAATCGTTTAGCAATATAACAAATGTTATATTACTAATACATATAGAATATATTATTACAGATATTCATTTATTATAATATATTTGCGATGTAACTTTAGTAACACACAAGTTATTTTTTTCTCCTTATAAATTGGGATTATAGTTCATGCACTTACCGCTATGTGGCACCTTATTTACTATTTGTACCCGTATTCAAGTTTCTGTCAAGCGTATATAAAGCCTGCGAAATGCGGCTAATAAAACATTGTAATTATTTCTATTAGTTTAATTTCTGATACGATTCCCATACAGGAGAATTCAGATATTGGATTGATTTTTGGAAAATCGGACAGATATAAATGTCCGATCTTCATTTATTTGGACGATTTCTGTCCAAATAAGTGAAAATAATTGTTCGTTATTATCTACTTAAGATATAAAATAGAAATTAACTTCCATATAAATAAAATCTTTAATTTTATAAATTAATTAAATTTACCTAAATACATATATATATTACATTTAATATATGTTATTATATATACATTCTGGATGGTCTTATTTTTGCATCAAACAAACGTCAAAAAATGACGTCTTGTAGATGTGACGACGTCATTTTCTCTTTTCCTTAGGAGTCTAATTGGTCATTTTGTGACTAAAATGTACCGTCATTATGACGTCCTTTTGCTACTTGGGATGTTATATTACACGATTTAGAGAAATATGTAAAAAATATATATCTATGTTATGTTACAGTAACATATCATTTGAAATGTATCGAATATATAAATAATATATTCAAAGTTGCTGACATAGAGCCGTACCAGAACGTAACATTTACCTGTACAAATAATATTACATGTAACATTCATGACATTTGTGTAATATTAGATATATGTCTATGTTACATGCTGTGGTTTGCTGGGATATATACAGTGTCTTACAACCTCCATACAATATTTTAATAGCATATTCTAGAGACAAAATAGAGTAAAAAATTTTAATACAAAAATATCGAGGCTACAATAGTTTTTGAGTTATAAGTGATCAAAGTTTGCCAATAATATTGCGTAGAATTCGCGCCCTCAGGCTCGTAACTACATTTACACACGTATTAATCTGTCATCTGTTATTGTTGACAGATAAAATAAATAAATTGATTTCCACAAAACTTCTCCGCGCGATCAAAACAAAAATAAACTTTGTTTCTTAAATGTGAATG
>NW_021848901.1:0-2895 GCF_003651465.1 Formica exsecta | reverse complement strand
AAAAAAAAAAAAAAGAAAACAGCGACTGTTACGATTTTTCACTTATAAATCTCGATTGGATTGTGTCCAATCGAGACGTATATAAACAATACTTACAATTAGTTATTATTTTTCTATTTATTGCATAATAACACATATTTTACAGTTTGATAACAATCTTGTATATCAATCTTTATTTTAAGGATGTCATATGTTTTCGTTATGAAGACATGCCCTTAAAATGATCGATAAATAATATAAAAAATTAAAAGAAAGTTAAATTATATAAGTTAGATTAAAAATCTAATATTAAATTTTGTGCATATTTGATTTATAGCAAAGAAGGAAAACGTTTTTTTAAAAATAAACATTTTTAAATTTTCTTTGAATGAGATTGGTATCTGATTTTGCAAATAAAAAAGTTTGTTATTTTTTATTTTATTTTTATATCTATTTATATTATAAAAAAGTGTTATTGTTGATATTTTATTAGCAAAACTAGATATTAGTATTATTTTTGGGAAACCCAACTCATCCAATATATCTTTCTTATTACATTTAATTAATTTATCTTTAAATTATTTATTATTATCATGTTTAAATTTATAGCGTATAATATTCTGTTATAATGTAAATTTATATATACAGGGTGTCCGATAATTTTTGGCACACCTGAAGTGTGAAGGTAGATTGGGCCAAACTGAAAAGAAAAGTCCTATACCATTGTGCGATTTTTATAATAATTATTGAGAAATTAATTAAAAAATATTGACCAATTCGCGCAAGTATTACCGAGCGGTGAGAAAGAACGGCCTGATATGGGCGGCATTGATATGTGCTTGCTAGGATGCGAGAATCCATCATTATGTACCGCTCGAACGTAACTATTGTCATTTGTATGTACAGCGCTCCTCCCAAAAATTTGTGGCGCGCCTACTTTTGGGTTGTCTCTTCTCGCTGCGCGCTTATACTCGCGCGAATTGGTCGATTTTTTTAAATTAATTTCTCAATAATTATTATGAAAATCGCAAAATGATATAGGACTTTCCTGTTTAGTTTAACCCGCTCTACCTGCACATTACGGGTGGGGCAATTATTATCAAACACCCTGTATATATAAAGTGCAATTAAAATGGCTAGATTGTATATTTATATTATTTGTAGAAGCGTGATACAGCGCGTAATTTGTGTTTTTCAATTATATGGTGATTTAATTCGAAATTGATTATGATTTTATAAGATAAAGGCATACGGATGGAGTGTTTTAACAACTCGCCGACAAAGGGCGTGAGACGAAAATGAGATGAAGCGACAATTAATGAACTCGACTATTTTGACTTTTGGCATCAGATAATAAGATCTGACAATGAGAAAGAGCGAGGAATAACTCGCAGTCTTATAAACGGGGTAAAATTTATAGATCGTTGTAGACCACTGTGCATCATACTTGCATATACGTGTACTCTTAAACGGTTCTCCCTATCTATCATCTATCATTCAATCGATGAAAATCTTGCTTTTTTCAGAGATTTTTTATTCTGTGTTTAACAGCTAGCAGATACCGCTTCGCAGTTCTGATAAACTCATTGATGCATATTAAAGATTAATGACATTTCTCTTTCTAGAAATCGTAAATAACTACATAAAAAAAGGAAAACACACACATCACAAATGTTCGCGCATACACATCGGACGGTGAGTTGCGCCGCCCCTGCCTGCCTCGCGTACGCGGCCCGTAATTCATTAACTATTTTGGCTTATAATTTGAAAACTAAGCCTCGGATAAAATTTTGGCAAAGGAAAAATCGTCTTAGAATTGAGTCAAGTATATGACATTGTAGAAGGTTGTTTTGAATCACCTTGTATACAAAAATATACATAATTATAGCATAACATTCACCACTTTTTAAAGTTTTTAAATTATTTTATAATTAAAACAATACTTATCCAACACAAACTATTTTTAACTTTAAAATTTATATATTTTAAATAAATTAAAAATCTGAGATTGTTGCTTGCTCCGTAGAGATTCTTCGTTGCCTCCGAAGCCTATATAAAACATAAAAAAGACCAAATATATATTAATGACGACCGTTACTTTAACATATCAGCACGGGAAAGTGCTAATATGTAAAAGAGTGAAAAATATATTAATAAGCAGTGAGAAGTACTATTTAATTTCAATATGGGCACTGAAAAGGGCCGATTGATTCCGTAATAGGCACTGAAAAGCGCCGATTGGTTCCGTAATGGTACTGAAAAGTACCATTTGCGAAGCGAGAAAGTTCCTGAGAACGCTCTAGTATTTTAAAAATGGGCACTGGAAAGTGCCGTTTGGTTTCTTCGCTAGTAATATCAACTAACCGCTTTCGTTTTGGTGCTTAAATTGCTGAAAACGTTTAATTGACCAATCACAACAAAGAAATTTTTGTTCCGATATTATTAATTGCTCTTTTATTACGATCGTAAAAATTTTTGGCGGGGTTTGTTGACATTCCCGCATTGGGTGAATTATATAGCCTACAGCTTGTGATTGGTCGTAGCTCTATCGATTGTTTCACATCACATTGCTCCAAGCTCCAAGAGAGCATCGATCATTTTGAGTTCAACTATCGCGAGTTAAGTGTGGTGAACGAAGAAAAAAGTGAGATTTGATCACAGAGGCTACTTGTTGGCGAGGATACAACGCTTGCAGCTTCAAATACTGTCCAGAGCAGACGTAATTATGAAATCGATTAATTTAAAATTATCTACCTCGCGGAAATCGCTGCACAGATTATCTGTAAGACAGCGAAGTAGGGTTATGTCCGAGATTAGAAATAATTTACGGTTACAACTTCCTCCAAAAGTTGCTGCTGCTGCTGCTGCTAATAATAATAATAAATCGAATATTTCCAGTTCGTTTATTGTGGAATG
>NW_021848900.1:0-525 GCF_003651465.1 Formica exsecta | reverse complement strand
TTTAGAGTTCATATATGTAAAAATGTCGAAGTTTGTAGCACGAGTAGATTTTTTAAAAATAATTGTAGCACGAGTTGATTTTTTAAAAATAGCAATGCCGGGTGTGGTCTCGAAAATAATTAATTTTGGATGTTCCGTACGCGTAAGCGTATACCCACAAGTTATATATTTTCCTTTGCTGGTTAAAGCGAACAGGGTATTCTGTGTGGTCAGTGAATAAACTACTTGAGCTTGTTGATTTATACTGTCTATGATTTTGTCGGCATATCCTTCATATAATATCCCGTAATTGGAAAATTTACAAGAATCCGCAGGTACAGGATCCCAGAAGGTATCCCCTCCCTCTATGTCAGAGCAATGAGTGGCGCTGAGTTCGCAGGCTACGCCTGATCTAAGTTGCACTTTATTGGTGTTTATTCGCACATCGGCTACGTAATCTTGCAACGTTATTTTGATACTGCCTAATACAATAACATCAGCCCATGTTCCATACGGATCAGAATAAACGCTTCCAGAACATACTCC
>NW_021848899.1:0-458 GCF_003651465.1 Formica exsecta | reverse complement strand
TTATGTTTACAAATTAACAAGACCTTAAGTCCTTTAAATGTTGTACATAAACAGCAAACCGATATCCAAGTGTGCTATATTAACTCTATTGGAAAATAAAACAAGCTATAATTTGAAAACAAGGTCATATCGGACATATGTTTATATGAACATTTTCTCTTATTTTTGTGTCTTGAATCCCCCATTGCAATACTTCCCACTTTTTAGGATACACCCTGTATATACAGGGTGTCCTAGACCACCCGTACACCCCTTTTCTTTCAAAACCTAAGATTTTAGAGAAAAACGTTTTGAACAAAAATTGTATGGTTTTGAGGGGAACATAAGATGGTGTCATTGGTTTGACCTTGGATGGCATCGTTAAGGTCAAGTCAAGGACACCTTTAATTTCTTAAATGGAAGCCCCTATTTCATATTGCATATTCTTATAGCTTATGTCGAGAGCTTTCCAAAACACT
>NW_021848898.1:0-904 GCF_003651465.1 Formica exsecta | reverse complement strand
GAGCAGTTCGTCTCGTGTATTCACTTTTCTTCTGTACACTTCACTCTTCATCCAACCCCATAAACAAAAATCCAACGGGATTGGGTCTGGAGATCTTGGTGGCCAATTAATGGCACTGCCACAACCGTGGCATCTCGGAAACCGTAAGGAATAGGACATACATATATTCATATGAACATTTTTGCTTAAAATAACCGATACGATCACCTCCCAGAATATTGACCTTTCCTCCTGGAACACCCTGTATAAGGGAGTTAGCAGTCTAGTAATATATAGAAGTTTATAGCGACCAATGAACTCTATAATACTAGAATGAGCGATCCCTTTGTTTGGCTGTCGCCACTATTTCGCCGAGAGAGAGGTGCCTATGAACAGAGAGAAAAATGAGAGTCGCCACGCTGCCATTTTCCGTGAGATGCTTTTTCTAGGTCGTACACTAGCGTCACGTACATCCATTTTACACCGCCTGGAACTACATGGCCACATCCACTTTCAGAGCCGATAAAACAGCCAATTGGTTCATGTCCGTGCTACATTCACTTTTCGATACTGTCGATTTTGGTTCATGTCCATGCTACATCCACTTTTCGATATTGTCGATGCTGGTAGTACACTGATCGTTTGACAAAGAGAGATGATTGCGCTGTCTTCGTCTCTCTTTCATTGCGTATGTGTGTAGCGTTCGTGAAGGCACAACACCGATACGTTGAGCACACGGATGCGATTGTGGGAGATAATGTCAGACAAGGAGCGACAATCGCGTGCTATCCTTGTTCCTCTAGCGTATCGCTTTACGGCCAAAATACGGCCTGAAAATGCTTTCTGGCCTCTCGTGACAGCAGTAATGCAACAATGCTAATAAGCGTCCACTTTATAAGAATTTTATACTTGCGTATATACATAT
>NW_021848897.1:19200-19977 GCF_003651465.1 Formica exsecta | reverse complement strand
TTAATCGCAAAATTTTCATAAAATCACGCATTTGAAAATTAATCGGACATTAGATTTTATATTCACAAATATACTATGTTACAGGCGCGATTATAAAAAGCGCTCCAAATGTCCGTCGAAATATTTTCGTTTAAATATATAGTAATTATATTGTTCTTCCGATTATTCCAAAAATAACATGTACGTACATAGGACTCAAGTATTACGGCTATCATCGATTTATTTATTCGTCGCGTTTTTTTCGCAAATTTTAAATCGCGGTTTATCTTATGATTTAATCGTTGATATACATCGAAGCTTCATCTATATTTTCTTGAATATTTTTTTTTAAAGTCTACGCAAAATGCGCCAGTAGTATATATATAAGTACTTTTTTCTACAATTAAAAACCGATCGATAACTTTATGAATGACTCTTTTGGTCATACTTAATTGTTTGCATTATATAAAACTTAATAAGCTTTGCAATTGCATATTGATCATTAATCATAAATATCGCATTAATCGTTGCTTATCAGTTATATTTGATCTAAAAAATTTTTAATGAATTCTGCATTATATGAACATTTCGGACATTTTCGTGTAATTCCGTGTAATAAATTTTTTTGTATTACATTTTAAATTATATTTGATATTAAGCTTTGTATTATATTTTGTGATATATATTTGTAATATAATTAATTTTATATTATATATATAGAATTAATTATAATATATATATTTTGTAATACATTTTGTAATATACTTTGTATATAGTACATTTTTAATTTTTTTGTAA
>NW_021848897.1:0-643 GCF_003651465.1 Formica exsecta | reverse complement strand
TATATATATAATAAAATACATGCGCAATTTAACATACCATTTCATAAAATTTTTACATTTTTTAAAAATATTATGTTACAAATATTATATATGAATATAATGTAAAATGTGCATATACCTTAAAACTTCGAGACAAATCGAATGGGTACCCCGATATCAGTGAAATATTGGCAAATTAATGTATTTAAATGCTACAAAAAAAGATTAATTATAACTTAGAATTAATTATGCTTCATATTATTTTGATTTATTTTATATGTTGCAAAGTATTCAAATTAAATTTTTTTAATTTTGCTGTTATCGGGTTCGATCTGTCTCGAACAGTTGGTACCCAAGAATTATTTGTATTCGCACATTTAATACAAACTATGATAAAGGTGCATGTATTTCATTATCCACAAATATAGTCGTTTGTAACCACATTTCCATAAAAATTGCTATATCCATTCATTTTTCAATAAAGAGATATATTTCTTAATAATGGAAGAATACATTTTCTTGCGCGACTCTCAATCTCGTGAATTGAAAATAATGACAATGGTAACTGTCGTTGATTCGTTACCGAAATCATTGCTATTGGGAGTAGCCTGGAAGATCTGGAATTCGTTCCCTCCTACAGCGGGGCCCCTGATATTCAACAGAT
>NW_021848896.1:1895-2030 GCF_003651465.1 Formica exsecta | reverse complement strand
CTTGAAGTGTTATAAAAACATTCGGCAAATCTCGCTTACAGGCACCTAAATAAATCGTTCCGAAGGAAGGAAACCTGCGTACATAGCGATCCTATCTCTGTGTGCCGAGGAGCGTTGTTCCTCAATTACCTTGAT
>NW_021848896.1:0-112 GCF_003651465.1 Formica exsecta | reverse complement strand
TTTTTGGCAAATCTCGCTTACAGGCACCTAAATAAGTCGTTCCGAAGGAAGGAAATCTGCGTACATTGCGATCCTAGCTCTGTGTGTCGAGAAGCGTTGTTCCTCTATTTCC
>NW_021848895.1:0-944 GCF_003651465.1 Formica exsecta | reverse complement strand
AATGTCGTAATAAAAGGTCTAACAATATTTATACTATATAATATTAATATAATCTTTTGATTGCAAGTAATCCAGATAATATTAGTTCGATGCTGAGATTTTAAAATACAACATGTCGAAAATTTCAAAACATATCGGTTTCAAACGCACTTTGTTAAAAAAGTCTATAGGACTTATGTAATATTCAATTAAATTGAACAAAAAGATGCTTATAGTGAACATAAAGCAAAAAAGTAAATCTTGTTAGAGAAAAGAACTATTTTTAGTTACAGTAAAATAAATAATTTTGTTCGCTTCACGCGATATGAATAGACAGAATTATCTTATTTATTTTGACTGCGTTATAAAAGGCGTTTTGTGCATCTTCCTTTCTTATCATGTCTATTGAACGCTTTGAAGAAAAATAATTTGTGAAAATTTGCAATTTTTGAAGATATATGAAATTATCCAATTAAGCTCACAAAAAAAATATTTTGTGTTTGCAACAGAAAGTCGAGTAGCACATTGTTACGTATTACTATGAATTATCGAAACGACAGCAATTATATTTATAATTATGAATCACTTATTAATTACCAGTTAACTCTGGTTATTCGTTCTGCATATACTATATATACTGATTGTTTATTCTATTTATTTTATTGAGGCCAACAATTTAAACACAATTATCTTAATTAATTTTACTTTATCAAAAGATTCAATAATGTCTCGCGCGCAAAGTATATATAGCGATGTAACAAGAAATGCTTCTTTGAACATAATTTTAAAATGATTAATTATTTTCTTTCAAATAAAAAAACTTTTTTTATTTTAATACATTGATATATTATTAACGCAGTTGTGTTGCAGAGATAATTATTATATCTATTCACATGCATACATGTAAATAGAAAATTTTCATTCAGCTATATCAAAATAATTAGTTTATTTATAAAATGAAGAGT
>NW_021848894.1:0-242 GCF_003651465.1 Formica exsecta | reverse complement strand
ACACTATATATTAAAAATTAAAAACACAAAAACACAGTCTTTTGACTTCAACGTGTTATAACACGTTATAACGGTTGAGCGCGCGATAATCTCTTGTTACGCGTATCTACAAAACACACGCGACAAACTGAGACTGAGCTGCCGCGCACTGATATGATCGCGTTCGTCTGTTTGCATGTGTGTGTTCGTACAGCCGTCTTACTGGCCGATACGTACATACTTACGTACTGACTGCTATAGAT
>NW_021848893.1:5599-28264 GCF_003651465.1 Formica exsecta | reverse complement strand
TGCGGGTCGTCGTTGCTTCGTTTCTTCCTTGTCTTCCTCGTCACTCTTTAGATCGTTTTCGGTAGGCGTAAAATACGTTCGGCTATCTACATCTATCGCTATTATTGGTTGATTTACTTCTATAAATATAAATGTGTTATTAAATTTGTGCGTAGGTAATGGGATTGCCTTTATTATTTCATACTCGGGGTATGTGATTAGCGGAATCTTTATAATCGTAAATATATTTGTATTATCGTAGTATGCGCTAATTGTTAAGAACTTTTCGATTGTTCTCCAATTTTCTGCGGATATTTGAAATGGGAAGTGCGTTCCCTGCGGTATTTGTGACGCTGTTTCCTTGAGGTTATCTAGGATGCTTTCTATGGGTAATAATTTTATGTCGATTACCCCTCTTTTCGCGTTAGTCAGGTGCGCGATAATATCCGCAGATCTTAAAGATGTTATTTGTAGTATATACGTATAAGTCAGAACGAGCGGTTTGTATGCGTGAGTAGAGGACAAGTGGGGATAGCTTCGCAACGGTACGCCTATCTGATCAGTCACAATAAAGCCCTCGCTACGCTAACATATCTTTTAATATTTCTCATCTCTCTTCCACAAACACTACAGTAGCAATGAGAATTAAACGAAGCTAGGCGAGTATTGACGAAATGTGTGGAGCTGTAAATGTCGGACAAGCAAGGCACCTCGTGGATACAAAATCTGACTAAGCAAAGTGTTATCGACGAATTAAAGAGCAGAGACATAGAAGTAAATGAACAATTTAAATGAGAAGAGTTGCGTCGAGTTTTAAGAGAAGATTGTAAAAGAAAAGTGCAAAATCCAAAGGAGAGAGGTGAGTCGGCGAGTGGCGATGTGTCTGCAAAAGATAGTGAAAGAGAGGCATCAGTAACAGACGATCGAACGGTGGGAAGCGAAGAAGAAAAAGGTATCAAAATGGAATATACCTCGAAGCTCGACTTCAAGCTCGGAACAGACGAGTGGGAAGAATTCGTAGAGCGAATTGAGCTATATTTTAAAGCCAACGAGATCGAGGACGAAGGAAAAAAAGGGCAACTTTTCTCACAAAAATTGATGCGGAGATATACAGTGTCGTCCGAAAAGTATGCGCCGAAGAAGCCGAAGGAGACGGATCTTAAGGACATAATAACGGAGATGGAAAACTATCTGAAGCCAAAAGTAAATGAAACGGTATTAAGACAACGATTTCGAGAAAGGAAACAAAAAGAAGACGAATCAGCGATCCAATACATAACTTGCTTGCGCAGTTTAGCAAGGAATTGCAAATTCAAAGAAAAAGAGGAAGCCTTAAGGGACCAGTTCATAACGGGAATCAAAAGCAAAGCGATAAAAATTGCGTTATTCAAAGCGAAAAATCTGACACTGGATGACGCAATTAAAACAGCAACGGCCATAGAAGCAAACAAAGCAGCGGAGACATTGGAACCCTAGACGATCGAGAAGAATAGCAGTGAGAGAGACGAGGTCCTCGACACACATCGTATATAGACTTAGGGCCGGTATGGAGGAGAGCAACGAACGAGACCTATAAACCGCGCGGGGCATTCTTCGACGTCGCGACCAAGCCGAAAAGAGCAACGGGATCGTCCCGATTTCGCACATTACCGATCGGACACGACAATATTTTCCGATCGGACACATGTTCGATCAGACACAGTCCCGATGGGACACAGGCTCGATCGGACATAGACCCAATTGGACACAGTTCCGATCGGACACATACTGTTGCAATCGGACACAGTCCCAATCGGACACAGACTCGATCGGACACATCCAATTGTCCGATTGGGAAATATTGTCGTGTCCGATCGGTAATGTGCGCAATCGAGACTCACTCGGAGCAACAACAACAATATGCGACTCGATTTCGTTGCTCATGCTGCGGGAAGCCAAATCATCATAAACGGGACTGCTGGCATCAAAACAAATCATGCGATACGTGCGGAAAGGCCGGGCATTTACAAGCGATATGCAAAGCGTCGAAAGCAGGTAAAGAAAAAAAAATGTAAGAAACGTCGAAATCGAAGACGTCGCGCCAGATACAAGCGAAGCAGGAAGCGATGCGGAAAACGTGGCCGATTTATTTTCAATAACTCTAAGAAATAATAAAATTTGCAAAATCAAACCACAGTATTTAGAAATATGGATTGAAAATAAACAATTAAACATGGAAATAAATAGCGGATCATTGGTCTCACTAATAAGCAAAATAGATAAGGAAAAATACTTCCCAGAACTAAAATTAGATGAAACTTAGATAACGCTGAGTTACTACAGCGAGGAAAAATATAAACTAATGGGGATCTCACGCGGTATAAAAATTAATTATGGCACAATAACGACAAAAGCAAATTTGTATGTCGTCGGATAAACGGGAAAACCACCTATTGGGCGCAATTGGTTACACGCGTTGGATGTATGGCCATTAGAAGTAAAACAAAAAGAATCCAAAGTATAAGGAATTGAAACAGAGAATAGAAATTAAAACTTCGGCCGAGGAAGGAAAAATCTTACACGAGAAAAAGAAAGAAATCTTTAAAAAATGTAATAGGTTGTTTTCCCCGGGTCTAGGAACTCACAATAAATCAAAATTTGTGATAAGAATGCAAACGAATACGACGTTCATCATAAAGCACGATTAATACCTTTCGCGTTAAAAGAAAAAGTCTCGGCGGGAATCGAGAGACTAGTTAAGGAAAAGATTTTATCGCCCATCGGAGTAAGCGATTAGGGCACACTGGTAATACCCATAATCAACCCGGACGGGACAGTAAAATTATGCGGCGACTATACAGTCACAGGTAATTCCAACATAATTATAGGCAGATACTCTTTACCCAAGGTCAAACGTTTAGCTAATCTACAAGGCGGAGTATCTTCTCGAAAATAGATTTAAGAAAGGCGTACGCGCAAGTGCCGCTAAGCGAAGAGTCGAAAAAATATTTAACGATAAACACGCATAAAGGTCTCTACCAATACAATAAATTGGCATATGGGATAGCGTTGGCTCCCGGTTATTTCCAAAGAGAAATGGAGAGAATCCTCGCGGAGATGTAAAACGCGACGGTCTTTCTGGACAATATAATAATAAAAGGGAAAACAATACAAGAAATTGTCAAAAACACAACCGTGTTTTTGATAAATTATCGAAGTGCGGGTTAAAGTTAAAAAAGTCAAAATGAGAGTTTTTTCAACAGGAAATTAGTTATCTAGGGTTACAGATCGATAAATACGGAGTGCACACACTTAAAGATAAGATAGCAGCAATAATTAAGGCACTCAGGTCAACAAACGTAAAAGAATTACAAGTTTTTTTAGGCATGATTAATTACTACGACAAATTTATCGAGGACCGGACAACTAAATTTCAATCGATGTACGAATGCTTGAAAAAAGAACGGTTTCACTGGATGAAGGCATGCCAAAGAGCGCTCGAGAAAGCAAAAAAAGAATTCCACAAAGATTCTATCTAACAAGAAAAAATTTCGACCCGGAAAAGGAAGTCATCCTACGTGCGATGCCTCAGATTATGGGCTTTTGGCTATTTTTTCGCATGCCATTCCTGAAGGTGATCGTCCAATAGCATATGTGTCAAAAGCGCTATTGGCTAGCGAACTAAATTACGCAACAATCGATAAGAAAGCTCGCGCAATAATTTTCGGAGTAACGAAATATTACGATTACTTTTATGGTAGAAAATTCGTATTGCGCACGGATCATCAATCATTAATCCGAATTTTGAAGAAAAAGAAAGGAATTCCAATGGCGGTGCCATAGACTGCAACGTTACGCAGATTTTTTAAACGCATTCGACTATGAGATTGAATATGTAAAATCGAAAGAAAATTGCGCAGACGGATGCCATTAGAAGAGAATGATAAAAAAGAATACACTTATCTGAATTACATAGAGTGGGAATCCTTCTCATGTTTAGATCATACAATATCTGTTTGTACATTTTTTTTAAGTTACTATAATTAAAATTAGAAAATATTACTATACGCTTCTGCTATGCTATAAATTGTCTGACTAATCCTTTTCGTATCTTGATTATATATCAAAAACGAAAGATGTAAAAAGGAATCCAGTGTATTCAAATGCATTTGTCAAAGAATTGTTATCATATAGTTATTTGTCATACATCATATGCAATTACAGGTATAAGTAACATTGATGAAACACAGTCTGTAAGATTAATGTGTATAAGTTTTATAAATTTCTATTTATATTCTATTTCTATTTCTATCTATTTTTCTTAATAATTTATAAATTTTTATAATAAATTTATAAATACATTTATTTTTCAATGGAAATAGAAATATTTTTCAAGCTGTTAAGATTTTGACAAAGCCTACGGCAACATGTTTATTGCAAACCAACATATTGTAACCAATCCTTGTCTCGATGGTAAAAAGAACAAAATAATCAATAATATCAGTTTTAATAATAAATTTCATCTGTCAAATACAGTGTGTATCCTAAAAAGTGGGAAGTATTGCAATGGGGGATTCAGGACACAAAAATAAGAGAAAAAGTTCATATAAACATATATCCGATATGACCTTGTTTTCAAATTATAGCTTGTTTTATTTTCCAATAGAGTTAAGATAACGTAACATAATCAACAATCATGATTTATGATTATTTAGAGACAAAGCACGAGTGCCAAATATGCCCCGATAAGCGCGCAAATTTATGTCTTAAGGCATTCCTCTATCCATTTTGTATAATAATAACTAAAACTTTAAAGATTATTGTAAATATAATAAATATTATGATATTTAATAGAATTCGATAAAATTGAAAGTAACATAACTAAATTTAATGCGAAATATTACGTTAGCCTCAGATATTTTCTGTAATAAATATAGAATTATAACGACCATCTATGGTCCTGTCGCTAAACTATCCCCTCCGAAAACTAATCGAACAGGAGATGATAAAACTACCCACCTCGAACGAGCTCCAGGCAGTCCTAATCGTAAAATCACACGAAACAGTCATAATCTTACAATTATACCGAGCAGTCAAACTTAACAAAAGCAATCACGAGACAGACAATTGTAATCGTTTTATTAATAAAGAACGTCCCAGCTGATTTCGCGACGGCAGCCGCGATATCAGGCACGCGAAGCAACTGTATACCGCGATAAGTTGAGTTGAAGTGCGAGAAAGAAAAGAAGAGTTAAAGTAGATATATCTGAATAAATGACTTTTATTCTAATAAAACTACATATTTAATTCAACGGCAAGACGACTCTGCACGACCCTAAACTCCTTACTAGTGGTCAATGATCCCAGTAAATACTCCGTGTCTCCACCGAGGGGCACAACACAGTGAACCTGGAACAATATGGCATCTTGCGAACAAAGCAACGCCTAGCGACGTATTAGCGAACCTGGAACAATATGACATCTTGCGAACAAAGAAACGCCTAGCGGCATATCATTGAACCTGGAAAAATGTCTAGCGGTGTATCAGTGAACCTGGACAAACCTGGACAAACATGGCGTCTCGAAAAGTGACATATTTTGGGCTGAAAAATTCATATGAAATATCTAGATCTGTATATCAAGTGCATCTACTAGTGTCATTTTGATATTATTATATTCGGAAAAATCCATGTTCTCGATTGATATTCATGTCTTGAGAAGATGGTTCGACTTACGAGATATTTCGAATTCATTTTCTAAAATTTTTAAAAAACGTCGTCACTCTGGTAAATGATATGCAGTAGCGTCTGTTACAGTAAAACGAAAAGACGATGAAAGATATACTTAGCAAGACGTTACCGCGTCTCTTGATTATTACATGTGCGCAATAATGCTTGTAGGGAATCGCTCTGTAGGCAATCGGGAATGTCGTCAAAGGAAGCTGTCGGCAAAATGTTTTGGGCAAACGAAACCGTTGGCAATCGGGAATGTAGACAAACGGAGCCTCCCTCTTTAGTTGTTGGGACAGCACATAAGTTAAATTTGTGTGCTGCTTTTATTAATTTACCATCTTGCGATAAAAATAATGTTAAATAAATAACAATTCTTTTTCTCTTGTTAATGTTATTTTATTTTTAAATATTATATTATTTCCAGTATATTGTCCACATGATTCGTTATGTGACTGATACCAATGTGAAACGTTTAATAAATCATTAAGACTATAATTTTTCTTCTTCAAATTATTAACAGAAATCGAAATAGCAATATTATTATCAACAATCGTTTTTGTTTTGCATCGCTTAATAGAAGTTACTTGATATTGTATCAAATTTCTTATACAATCATATTTTTCGCAAAGAGCCGTAAGAAAATCATATGCATTTCATTTTATGGTGTTCGAATAATATTCTCCTAATCATTGCCATATTGTATATGTATTTACATTGCACATTCCATTTTCATATCGATGCATTAATATATGTAAAACATTTGATTTGTCGCAATTAATCAATTGTCTAATAACATTTAAAAGTGATAAACATTGCAATGCTGCATCTGCATAGTATGAAACCTTGTCTGTATTTTTGGAACCATGTATGACCCAAGCAGTATTTTGTTGAATTCTTTGATCTGATCTTGATATTAGAACAACTTTTGGTAACGCTCATATAACATCTTTCACTTTATGATAGCATTCTTTTGACACGATAATCATTTTTGATTTTGGATTGTGTATCTATTGCAGTGCTGGGATTTACTTGCAACTTTCGGCCGGATTTCTTGACTCACGCCTACTGCTCCCTTCTTACTGCTCGCGTCTTATTGTCAGATATAAGGAAATTGTTTTCTGATACATACGCTTTATCCATCACATACACCTCAAATTTAATTTTACCTCACATTTACTCTTTCAATTAAATATTCAAAACGGTAAAAGAAATTTGATCTTTTCTACATAATCAGTAGATGTATCTTGTATAATTGAAATCACTTTAGCAAGTGTACCGTTTACAAAACCCAAACCAGCATCAATTTTACGCCAGATGATAATTTTTGCTCCAATTTTAATTGTGATTTGTCTCGAAAGCCCAGCTATTCTAAAATTATTATCATTATTTGACAATACTTTTATTACTTTCTTTTTACATATGGAATACATTCAATTGTGTCTTTGGCAGTTAATAATATTTCTTTGGAAACAATACGACTTAACATTGCATTATTAAAAACATCATATACACATATATGATAAGTAGGCAATAAAGAAACAGTGGTAATTTGCCGATGGAAAATTATTAATTAAATTACATATTTCATTTGATCTAGATTCGAAAGAATCATCTTTGAAAGATATTCTTTTACTTTTGAGAATCTTACAATCAGATTGTGTCAGTAATCCAATACGAATTCTCGACAATAACTCATGATAAGAGTTATCCCCTTGTTGGCGCATATCGATTATCAGTTCATCATAGTCAAATAATGTAATCCATTAGATTAATAGCCAGATTAATAGCACTTACAGAACCAAAATATTTACCAACTTTTTCATCTGATAAATGTACAAAAATGGAATCTTCGTATACACGAGGTAATTGAAGCAAGTCTCCAAATAAAGGAATATGCTTTCGACAAAACTAACCATCATTGCAATCACTAGTATTAAATATTTCAGACAATCTAAGATGTATATACACGAGTTAAATTAGATATCGATGACACTTCATCAATTATAAAAAGAATAATGTAGTGTTTGTGGGAGACAGGTGAGAAATATTAGAAGATACGTTAGCGTAGCGAAGGCTTTATTGTGACTGATCAGTTCGGCGTACCGTTGCGGAGCTGTCCCCACTTGTCCTCTATTCACGCATACAAACGCTCGTTCTGACTCATACATATTAGGTGTACAAATGAATAATTCAAATTTTTCAACAAAATTCAAGGTTTATTTTAAACGAGAATAAAACAAATTTTTCAGTCAAAGTATTCGCCGTTGCCTTTTATAACTTTAAGCCATCTTTTAGACAGTTGATGAATCCCATCTCGAAAAAATGTTGTGTCTTTGGAAATAATGAAATCATCAAGTCATTTCTGTATCTCATCCACTGATTGGGCGTTGTTTGTCGATCAAACTGAAATCGCCGCTTTCAAACCGCTTAAACTAAGATGCGCATACATCATACAATACAATACCTTCTCCGAGAAAGAAACAAATCGAATTGCATACTTTTGCAGCTTTTTTTCTTTGTTGAAATTCATAAAGAATACAGTATCGGATATGTACTTTATCTATTGCCATTTTTGACTCTAGTGGACTGAACATTTTGTAAAGTTATGTTGGCACTTCTGCCAAATTAAATGTTATTTTTAATAGCTATATGTTAATACTACATAACCGCATAAGAGCGGAAAAATCAATCAATTTTAAAATTAATTTTTTAATTGCTTAAAGAAATTTGGATTATTCATTTATACACCTAATATACAGTGCCTACCAAAAGTTCCGGGCCACCTAAATAATTTTTGAATGATTTGAAATATAGGATTGAAATTTATAGGAATACAATGGGATCATAAAGTCTATTATTTAACCAATAAAATACCCACCTTTACACCCTTGGGGGACGGGGGGAGGGGGGAGCCAAAAAATCTTAAATGGCATGTGGAGCAGTGATGCAAACTCTGCGATTTCTGCCCGCTACCAGCGCATGTGGAGGGGGTAGCGCACACAAGGAACGAGTCCTGTACGTGTGCGCTCGGCGCTCGGGCAGAATCGGGTAGTAGAAGAGAACAGATATACAATGCGCTGTCTCTTTCTTTCTCGAGTGCGAGCTATAGCTATAGCTATAGCTGCGATATCAAGAATACACGTAACGGCTTGCGTATTATACGCGTACTCGTTTATTCAATCCTCGTATAAAAATGTATAAAAATTCCAAATAAAATAAATCTAACAATTTGCTCAACGGAAACCGCGGGAAGGTGGTGGTCTCTTCCGGTAAAAAAATATTTTTTTACATTTCCAAAGAATGCAGATAGAATATAGGATAGAAGAAAGGATAGACATAGAGTAAATATAAAAAAAAAGAATAGATATAAAAGAATAGATACAAAAGAATAGATATAAAAGATATAAAGGAATATTAGAGGTCAAAAATGGAAAAAAGTATGGTTTATTTAATATAATATTGAAAATATAAAAATATTAAAAATGTTTTCAACAATACTATTTTTTATGTTGTTTTTATTTTACTTTATTTTTATATTATTTCTGTTAATTTATTTTTGTATATTATTTATATTATGGATATTTTTATTTCATTGATATTTAATCCATTTAAATTAAATGAATGCATTCTGTGCAAATTTCAATAATTAAGCTGTGTTATTTTTACTTTCCCAAAAAGAGAGTAAACAATGAAGACTCAAAAAAATACAACTTTCTTAATTATACGAAAGAGCATAGATGAACACTGTACAGATAAAAAGAATGTACATAAAATGCAAATCTCTTTTTCTTCTTGCTTATATATAAGGCACCCTCGTCGATTGCTTTGCCGTCTTATCAATCGACACAGCCCTGTATAGTTGATTTTCATCTGTTTCCGAATACGCGAAACTTGATACGCTGCTTTGTTACAGAGCGTCTTGTTATCTTGTACGAACACGACGTTTACGAGCTCTTCAGATTGCTTTCTACGGTATTTTCACTTATTTTCAAATTTCTATTTCTTATTCTTTTAATTTTTAATTCTTTCTTCTTTTCTGTTTTCTTTATATTTCAGCATATTTCTATCTTTTGCTTTTCTTTGTCTTTCTTCGCTTTATTTCGCAATTCTTTCGCTAATTCCTCTTTCTATTCTTGTTATTTTCATATTTTATATTTTTTTCTACTTTTTTTCTTACTTTTTCTTACTTTTTAATAATGGAAACGTGCGATGAATTAAAGACAAAGCGAAAACAAAAGTTTTCTCAAGCTTGGCTTAGCGATGATCGTTATAAGCTTTGGATACGCCAAGTGCCGAGTGATAATACCCTTTTTCATTGCAATGTATGCAATAAAAATTATTCTTGTTCATCGCATGTTTCCAGGCATGTGGATTCTGCGTATCATAAAAATAATATGAAAGAAAACATTTCATTTGATGCTAAAAAAGCACAAGGAACATTTAGACCACAATGGCTAGATGTAGAAGAATTTAAATTATGGTTACGTGAAGTACCAAATGATGCCAGCGCATTTTTTTGTTCGATTTGTAATAGATCAATAAAAATTTCTGGCGGTCTAACACAATTAAACCGACACGCAGAATCCAAAATGCATAAACAAGAATATGAAAAAAGTGATATAGCGAGCACGTGGAACAAAGGTTTAAATACGCAATCTGTTGAATCTCTTTTGACGTTTGATGAGCGAAGAAAATCAGCGGAAATACGGTACGCCGCATTAATCGCTGAAAAAAATATTCCTCATCAAACGGCAAAAGAAATTCTTAATTTTTTTCAAGACATAGGAAAAGATCCTAATGTCTTGAAAAGCATGAACATGAGTCGAACGAAATGCAACTATATTATTTCAAATGTTTTGTGTCCGGTTGAGACAGAACATTAATAACATCCAAAATACTAGATTTTCTATTTTTATTGACAAAACATCTGATTTAACCAACGAAAAATGGATGATGTTTCTTGTTCGATATGTAGATTCCGAAGCTTTAGATATTTGATCGCAATTAGTAAAATTGATTAATATTGATGCAAAAGATTGCAGTGCAGAAAACTTATTTAATGCATTTGAATCGGAAATGTGTAAACTTCAGATTCCATTTTTAAATATTATTGCTCTGTCATGCGACAATGTGCCCGTCATGACGGGAAAATATTTATCTTTTAAAAAGAAACTGGAATCAAAATGTAAAAACTTATTAACATTTTCATGTCCTTGCCATTCCGCCGCATTAGCTGCGCACGCTGCATGCGCTAAAATGCCTGAATTTTGCGAAGAATTTCTTAGAAAAGTTGCAAGTTACATTAACGGTAGTCCAAAGCGTTTAGCCATTTTCAATGAATTTTGTGAATGCTTTCAAGACACAAATCACAAAATTTTGAAGTTATGCGATACTCGGTGGCTTTCACATTATTTATGTATTGATAGACTTCTTGAGTCATGGGATACAATAAAACATTTTCTTAATGAAATGGTCGTCAGTGAAAAAACAAAGTCTGGGGAATATTTGTTGTCTTTGATGGAAAATGTAGATACAAAAGCATAATTTTTATTTCTAAAATATGTTTTAAATTTTTTAAATTCATTTAATGCTTTTTTTCAAGCTCACGACACCAGAATTCACTTATTACAGTCTAAATCCGTTAATTTCCTTATACAAATCTCTCAAAACTTTTTGAAATCAGAAGTATTAAAACATTTGCTTTTACATATTTCGTTTCATGAAAAGGAGAATCACAAATCCCTTAATAGTATAACTTTGGGATCAGAATGTGAAGAATATCTTCGTAAGTTATTGAAGGAAGGACATGCAGATGTTATAACAATTATCCGAGAAAATTGTTTGACGTTTTACATTACTGCTGCCGAGGAAATTAGAAAGAGGTTACCTGTTCATAACTTGTTTTTATATAAATTACAAGTATTTCAATCGCACATAGCTTTGTTTGATAATAACAGAGAAACATCCTTCAATGATGTTTCTTTTGTCGCGAAAACTCTTAATGGTTTCGATGAAGACAGTTTAAAGACAGAATGGCTTACATTATATTCTGATATTACCATTAAAGAAAAACAAAATTTAGCAAAATTCGATTTTGATAATATGTGGAAAGAAATTTTCAAACGTCCATCCATTAATAATTCAAAATATCCTAATTTAAGATCACTTTTGAATGCAATCAGATTACTTCCACATTCCAACGCAGATCCTGAGAGAACATTTTCTGTCTTATCCGATCTAAAAACAAAAAAAAGAAATAGGCTTTCGTCGACATCTATTAATGCAAGTTGTGTATTTAAATCAGCGTTGAAGGCGAGGAGGGAAACAGTCTTAAACATGACAATAGATGATGAACATCTGCAGCGTATGTCAAAAGAAAATTTATACAAAACTCCGGCCAAAAAAGCAAAAAACAGTTTGACTTTATACGCTGCAGATGTTGCAGATATTGCAGGCCCCTCCTCGTCTAATGATACGCAATAATAATGTCTAAAGAAATATGAAATCCTTTTAATAAAATTTTTTTCTACATTTTTCAAAAAATAATTTTACTGAATACAATTTTAAAGTTAACTTTATATTATAAAAACAACAAATATCATCGGCTTTATGTAATATATAGATATATAAATAAAAAATATAAAAAAGGTTGATCCGATTTTATTTCGCATATATTTTGATGTATATATCCGTCATGTGCATATTTAAAATTAAAGTATTTTATTGGCTTGCATTTCATAAAAATGACTTCTCTAAGCTGATAACGTTGACCAGCAATACACTCTATTCGATCTGTAAGAAATACTCCATCAACATATTAATGAAAAAAGAAGAAGAAATGAAGAAAACAAGATAGTCATTTTTGGTGTTATTATCATGTTTTACGAAGATGAAGAATAACAAGATTTGTGAAAATTGTAACTCTTCATTTATGGGAGTTTTTTTAGTTTTGACTCTGGACTCATACAGAATCATTAACCCAGCCTGTAAGGGCAACAGAGTCATCTTCTCTGAGTCCACTCGGGTAATTCTCGGTAGGCACGTCTACGACGTGGGGCTCAACACTTAATAAAGTGACAAAGTTCTACCGAGGTCCCAGTACTGTGGGGAACAACACATTCCCCTTACCTAGGGTTACGGGTATTTTATCATATCCAGAATCCTTTATGTTATATTGTCTTGTTATATAAATTAAATTCTATTTTGTGGTTGTTTTTATTATATTATTTATATTTATATAATATATAATATATATTTACTTGTTTATTTATTTATTCTGTTAATTTCAATTCATAACTGTAGTTGCCAGTTAATAATGTGTAACGACAGGGCCGTTACTACGGCCAAATACATATATATACACACGCACGGCCTGCTTATTCACCCAGCTCTACCTGTCCCGTTACCGCCATCTTGCTTAACGCATGCGCGTGTTCGCTCAGCATGCGCTCTCGCTCACCGGCACACTCTATCTCTCTCGCGGGGTCCCCACGCGGTACCGACTCCCACCGCCGGGCCGACGGTGCACAGTGGGGGATGCCGGCCGGGTATATAAGCCCGGCCGGCCGAGACATCGGGACCAGATCTTGTCCCGACATCCAGCTCCAGACACCGACCTGCCTAATGCCTACTACCTCTCGGGGACAAGGTTTCTCTTGTTCGGTCTTGCCCGCAATACCTCACCACCTAACCTGACGCTAGTATATAAGCTGTATGTAAATACCGCGCTGTAAATAGGAGTCGCATGATAGAAATAAGTTCGCTAGCAATAACGCCTGGTAGTATTAAATCCGCTAGTCATAACCGCATCCTAGTCTTAAGGCCTGTTAGTAATAACACCTGCCTAGTAATAAGCCCGCTAGTTATAACCGCTCGTTAGGGATAAGTCCGCTAGGTATAACCGCACGCTAGTAATAAGACCTGCTAGTACTAAGTCCGCTAATTATAACCGCATCCTAGTCTTAAGACCGGCTAGTAATAAGACCTGCCTAGTACTAAGTCCGCTAGTTATAAGGCCTGTTAGTGATAAGTCCGCCACATGTAAATAAAACCGGGAACCATCGCACGCCGCACCTGTCTGGCGCTTCTCGCCGTGTTGCGCCTCTCGCTTCGCGCCTGCGCGTTACGCTCCGCAGATCCTGCTACCAGCGACCGCCTTCACCGCTCGCTATCGTCAGACCCTGCACGCTGATTTCATAAAGAAAAGACGTACATGTTGGCCAAGAGTGGGATTCCTATCATTTACGCTTGTGCGTTAAAGAAGTGGACGTGGGCGAGAAGAGCCCTGCGAGATCGAGGTGCAATCGAGACAGACAATCGACAGAGAAAAGACGAGCGACTTGACGGCACTGTTTGTTGGCTTAAAATGGACAGACTGTATTTCAATAAATAACGGTTTACAAATGTTTCAGCGATAAGATTTCTTCCAATAGAGTCCTCGCTCCGGCGAGCGACCGGGAGCGTGGCGAGAATCTCCGCGAGCGACGGATATATCGCGAATACCGCAAGCGACGGAAAACGGCGCGATTCCGCGAGCGACGGAATACACGGCGCGTTTTGATTGCGAGAAATTAATCGCGAGCGACGAGAAATCTCTTTTATTCGAATCGGAAACTTCGCGTTTCGTAAGCGCGAATACGAATTGGAAAAGCGAGCGACTTTTCTTTCGCGAGAGTTTAACGATATCTTCACACACTGTCTCGGATAAATCTCGATCGAGTGCGCCCGGCGGTTCCCCGAGAGAGCTTATATACAACCGGTCCTTTTTTGATTCTAGAACATTCGGTATGTTTTCGCGAAAGATCGAGCCGGTAGATGTTTTCGATGATTATTGAAAATTAAACGTTGTTATTCTCCTTTAATTTCGGCTCTCCCGGGTGACCGCTGCGTGGCCCGCTTCGAACGGCAGGAGCAATGCCACGGGCCTGGCGCGATTCGCTGAGCGCGGCTGACTAAGCGCGCTCTGATTCGCGGAGAGCCGCGCGCCGCGCGAAATGTCCGCCAGCGCACCGAATTATGAGCGTGATTAAGCTGCGCCTTGCTATCACGCTCGTTATACTGATCGTAATTGTTTCTAATTATTTCAATTGGTTGAATAAACGAGTACGCGTATAATACGCAAGCCGCTACGTGTATTCTCGATATCGCAGCTATAGCTATAGTTATAGCTCGCGCTCGAGAAAAAAAGAGACAGTGCATTGTATATCTGTTCTCTTCTACTACCCGGTTCTGCCCGAGCGCCGAGCGCACACGTACAGGACTCGTTCCTTGTGTGCGCTACCCCCTCCACATGCGCTGGTAGCGGGCAGAAACCGCAGAGTTTGCATCACTGATGTGGAGTTGAGTGAGGGCTCGTTCGAAAGGGTTTTCCGAGACGAAAACAACGCGAGGTCGCCGAGGCCTCTACGATTTTTTTTCGCAGAGTTATGATTATTTGAACATTTTTATTGAGATTTTGCGATAGCGAGGGCCCACGGCGACAACAGAAGAAAGATAAGGCTTCACGCGGGCACGCGCGATCCTGAGTGCGTGCGTGCGTGCGTGCGTGCGTGCGTGCGTGTCCGGCCAACCAAGGCAAGACCGCTAGCGTGTCCTGCCAACTAAAGCAACACCGGGATGGGAACACTGGTGTATGTGAAGGAATAAAAACATTAATTATTTTTCGAAATGTTCAAATTGATGTCTTTCGACAACTTGGCAGTGTCCTAAGCGAATGTAAAATGTATCGATAACGTTAGTTAAAAAATTGGGTGTGATTGAATTTGAAACGTTGTGACTGCCAAGTTCGCCATAGTTTTCGATAATTTTACCGTAATACTTTTATGTACAGAATAATGAGACAAATCAATTAGTAAAAAAAAATAATTATTTTTAAAAAAAGTATGTAATTATTTATGTATTTTTTAAAACAATTATTCGTTTTTTTTTAGACTGATTGATACATACATACATACATGCATACATACATGCATGCATACATGCATACATACATGCATACATACATGCATGCATACATGCATACATACATGCATACATACATGCATGCATACATGCATACATACATGCATACATACATGCATGCATACATGCATACATACATGCATACATACATGCATGCATACATGCATACATACATGCATACATACATGCATGCATACATGCATACATACATGCATACATACATGCATGCATACATGCATACATACATGCATACATACATGCATGCATACATGCATACATACATGCATACATACATGCATGCATACATGCATACATACATGCATACATACATGCATGCATACATGCATACATACATGCATACATACATGCATGCATACATGCATACATACATGCATACATACATGCATGCATACATGCATACATACATGCATACATACATGCATGCATACATGCATACATACATGCATACATACATGCATGCATACATGCATACATACATGCATACATACATGCATGCATACATGCATACATACATGCATACATACATGCATGCATACATGCATACATACATGCATACATACATGCATGCATACATGCATACATACATGCATACATACATGCATGCATACATGCATACATACATGCATACATACATGCATGCATACATGCATACATACATGCATACATACATGCATGCATACATGCATACATACATGCATACATACATGCATGCATACATGCATACATACATGCATACATACATGCATGCATACATGCATACATACATGCATACATACATGCATGCATACATGCATACATACATGCATACATGCATACATACATACATGCATACATACATGCATACATACATGCATACATACATACATACATACATATATGTATCCTTCTCCCAAGCCCATAGAATATCATTAGCGCTATCTCTCTCACACCTACTCGCGGACGCCTCGCGCTATCTCTCTCACACCTACTCGCGGATGCGTGCGTTCCCTCTTCCTCGCGGACCCCTCGCCTATCGATTTCGCCGCGGTCCCCCTTCCCCTCTCCGCAGACCCCTTGCTCACCGGTTTCGCCGCGATCCCCCTCCCTCTCTCCGCGGACCCCTCGCCAACCGGTTTCGCCGCGGTTCCCCCGCGTGACGTCATACCCCCCGCGCTGGTTTCCCCTCGCCCCTTAACCCCCCTCAGAGGACCTGCGTTAGAACCGGTCTTACTACACTACCGTTCACCTTCGACCAATCGACAAACTATAAAAAGGGAGTCCGCGAGACTCCATCATCACCGTTTTTCATGAGAGTCACCCGGTTAACGAGTCAGTCCGTCAGTAAGCAAGTCATTCAGCAAGTCAATCTCTAAGTCAATTAGTTATTCAGTTCTCAGTGCAATTATTTAAAATCGCTTACATTGCGAACTGTGTCCTGTTCAACGGCATCTCTCTCAACCATGAACGATGATCTGCGAACCTACGAATTAAGCTGCCCGTCTTCCATCACTACTTAAAGAAAAGTAAGTCGCTACCAATCAATTTTCTTTTACGCGAATTCCAACTAGGACTTGTTACCTTATCATTTTCGATAGTGAAAAGGATCACCTTGCGCATTTCAATCAAGCGACTTCATTCGCGAACCAAGTACATACATCAAGTCTATCGCAGGACTCGGAGGGCGTTGGTGATTCCAACGAGTCGAGCCGATTCACAAACAATTAGGATAGTTAATCAATATATCGCTAAAATTAATTACAATTTAGTCAAAGCGAATAGGATCGTTAGAATAATTAATAGAATTAACAATCACTATTGCGAGACTACACACACTTACACACATTCTAGTAACCTCATTACTCCAAGTTCTCCTCCCTATTTTTCCCCCTCCTACTCCCCTGAAATTCTTCCTTGCCTTCTCTAAACCTACCCCCCTCCCCGCGATCATTCTTTTCAATTTCAACAGTGATCCTCAATAATTCTCTCCCTCCCTCTCCTCAGTCTCCCGAATTGGATGACATAGACAAAGCAATCCAAGATTTTATCGATGAGCTTCCTGACGTGGAAGCAGAATCCTACCAAGATTAACGCAATTTAAAGATCTCCATATCTCTTTCGTTCAATAACCCATTTCCTCACTGACCTATTTTTATACTTTGTTTTATATATTTTTTCTAAAAGATAATCAAAGATATTGTATTTAACAGCCAGAGTTCTAATCTTAACGATAGAGCCTTTCCCAACTCAGTCTGGCTGATGTCCCCCGAACTATTGTAACACCTGCGGAGCGATAAGCTCAACCATACACAAACACTCACACTCACACTCACACGATTAATGTTATCACTTTCTAAAAACATATATATATCATGTATTCGAACCTTTTATTTTTCTAATGAATAAAATTATATTTTATTTAACTAGTCCAACAATTCTTAACCCCTCTCTCGTTCCCAGTACGAAGATCGCATTAGGTCCCATCCCGCGTAAAAGGGATTAACTTCCCTGACCGAAAAGAGACCACCGAGCGAACGTCTGAATAAACAGTGTAATAGCGATCCGAACGGTCGTTTACCTGGCTTTCAGATCTAAGAGTTCGTTCGACCCGATTCTTACGCCGCAAGGCATCTGATTTTGGGATAATTAGGATAGTTGTTGCGCCCTTCCATTGATTCATCCTGCTTCGAGTCTGGACGTAACATTTCTCTAAGTTCACTTATACTCTTTGATGAAATGCTGAGTGCGGGGTTTACTGATTAGGCACGTGCAGATTACAAATTTTTTATATAAAGTAAATGTTGATGGCAGAAGCCGATAACAAAACTGAAATTTTTTATTTTTTTTTTACTTTTCATATGTAATCATAAACTCCGCACTCCGTTATTATGTATACTTTGTAATAATCCGCTTTCGCGAGGCGGAGACGGACAACTCGGTCGGGATCTGGGGCTCGTGAAAGGGTATCGAGAGACGAACGAAAGGTGATGTTAGGTAGAATATAATTTATTGCTTGTTGTGGTGTATTTGTACAACGTGAATGTTTTTAGTATATGCGGTGTGTGTGATCGTGTATAGGTGTGCGTGCGAAACGATTGATGAGTGAGTGAGTGCGTAAATGTATAATAATACGTAGCCGTGCGCAAGAGTATCGAATGTAATATAGTTATGTATGCACGAGCGAATGATACAAGCGTGTGAGTGTGTGACGGTGTACAGCTGTATGCGTGAGGCGGTAGCCTGTACGGCGGTGCGGCGGTGTGCGGAATATAAGTTAAGATAAGCGAGTGAGTATATGAAAACGTGCGTGTGAATATATAATGCAAACGGATGTATGTGTGAATATATAATGCCAGCGTATGTATGGGTGAACCGATAATACAAACGTATGTGTATAAGAGGCAGAGTGTACAGCGGTATGGTCGTGTCGGGTGCGGTGCATCTAATGCAACGCACGTATGCATGGCGCGGTTTGTGATTTCGGCTGTTCAATCGGAGATCGATTACGGATCGCGTGCCGTGATTTCGGCAGATGTCGTTAGTTACCGGGCGGTAATTTCGATCGGGCCGGTGGGCGGTCCTTTGACGCGTATGTATCGATGTCGTACGTCGATCGGTGTCGCGGCAGGGATGTGGATCATCCCTCGGCGTGGGACTTAGCGCGCCGTATCAATGGCGAGTCCGGATGACTAAATGGCGGTCGCGGAAGTACGAGCTAGGCGCGTTATGTAATAATTCGGGATGGTTTTTCCCGGAATTCGCGGAATTCGGGAGTGCAACGGTCGACGAGAACACCCGTCGATGATAGGGAACTCCCTACTACTGGAAGATCGCCGTTGCACGCAGGTGGTAGGATTCCTACGAGGTGTCGAGAACTCTCGGCGGGGACGAGTACGCCCGTTCCCGTTTTCCTCTCTGTTAATGTTTCGGACGGATTGCTCTCGGAAATGCCGCAAACTCTCGGCGGAGGCTGGGTACTCCCAACCCCGTTTTCCTTTCTCTCTGAGCGTTCTAGGATCTAGGCGGTTTTCCAGGCGTCTTACAGACTCTGGCGGTGCGGAAGATCTGGTCCCGATAGTCAAAAACGTGCTCTATTTATACCGGTTCTCAGCGCGCGCGCTTGCGTAATTCGCCTATTGTCTTAACGGTATCTTGTTTATCGGTGAACCGGCGCGCGCGACTCGGGTATTTTCAGTAACGGTCGGGGCGGTTACCCAAGTGCGGCGACGGTTCGCAGTGTTCGCGCGCCTACCGACGGTTATAGATTTCCGCGTTTTGTATAACGTTTAAAAATGGGCGCTCAGCGCCTCCGCATTTTCCCGACCGGTGATCGTCGGGCGGCGGACTTTCGGCGGATCGGCGGCCGGGTAACGGTGCAGTTACGGTGGAGGGATACATCGTTACAACTTTAATTAGGAAAAGGATTTGTTGATATCTATAATCAACAAAAATATTTGCATTTTAACTAATATTCGCATTCTGTCGGTAAAACAGGATAGTCCGGCATCCTCTTAAACATTGCTATATTTAGAGTTGCACATATCATGTTATAATTATTGAACTTATAATTGACTCGGTTATGCAACTTAATATCCTATATGTGCTAATCTTATAAATTTTTCAATGTTAACCTTCAGATTAATTCACGCCTCCAATAATTGTTCTATCTTCAGTTATTATAAAACATTTATAGGACACAATGATATAGAATGATATGATTTTATTTTTTTGTGTATATACATCTATGTATCATATATGCATCTTTTTCTTTTGCAATTAGTCCTGAAAAGAGCATTGTGGCATCCTTATCATTGACTACCGAGCCACAGATATTTAATATTTGATAAAACTACAAATATTTTGGAAAAATATTGTTGCGTGTATTACATACAAATATATATAGACATTAATAATCTAGGCATTAAGTTACATTAAATATTATTGCTTTAATTAATCAGTTTAAATGATATAATTAAGTGGAAAGAACATATACACAGGGTGTTCCAGGAGGAAAGGTCAATATTCTGGGAGGTGATCGTATCAGTCATTTTAAGCAAAAATGTTCATATGAATATATGTCCTATCCCCCACGGTTTCCGAGATAGAGCAACTTGAATGTACGTCTCGTGTATTCATTTTTCTTCTGTACACTGCAACCTTCATCCAACCCCATAAACAAAATTTTGTTATCATAACAATGATTCCGTTACTGTCCCGTTCCGCTTTTCCGTCTGCATGGGGATTTACTCTTATACGTCTGTTGACTGTTGTGCTGATAACATTGTACAAATGTTCAAAATGCCGCACATATTCACAAATGTCGAATATGCAAATATGCTGTATGTTTACGGCTTCTGCGATGGTAGTGCTACTGCTGCTGTTGAAGAATACCGTCGACGCTTTCTTACACGCAGAATTCCAGATCGTAGAGTGTTTTCCAAGGTTTTCAATACATTGCATGAAAGTGGAACGCTTCCCAGTGTTCATGTTTCATCTGGACGAGGACGTCAACAAAATGTGGAGGAACAGGAACACATTATTGAAATGGTACACCGTAGCCCTACTACTAGCATACGAAGAGTTGCTGCACGTCTCGGTGTGCCACAAACACGTATATGGAAAACATTACATGAAAACAACTTGTACCCATTTCACCTACAACGTGTGCAAAATCTTCACAGAAGGGTTAGTGCTATGCGACTAGAATTTTGTCATTGGTTACATACCAATCGTCAACTGCTCCCATTCATACTATTCACTGATGAAGCTACATTCACTCGTAACGAAATAAACAACACATGTAACAATCATCAATGGCCTCACGAAAATCCACATTGTATTGTGGAAACAAATTTTCAAGTATGTTTCTCTATCAATGTGTGTTGTGGTAGAGTGGCACCCGTTTGACCACGTTAATATTGACCACGGTCGCAATTGACCACGTTGAGATTGACTGGTCAATCGGGACCGTGTTCAATATCAACGTAGTCAATCGCAACGTGGTCAATCGCAACGTGGTCAATCTCAACGTGGTCAATATCAACGTAGTCAATCGCAACGTGATCAATCTCAACGTGGTCAATATTAACGTGGTCAATCGCAACGTGTTCAATCTCAACGTGGTCAATTGGGACCGTGGTCAATATTAACGTGGTCAAACGGGTGCCACCCCTTTCTTGTCAATAATTATGCAACTGTACATTCAAGTCGCTCTATCTCGGAAACCGTGGGGAATAGGACATATATTCATATGAACATTTTTGCTTAAAATGACCGATACGATCACGTCCCAGAATATTGACCTTTCCTCCTGGAACATTCTGTATATATTCATATATGAGATATTATTACTACTTTTGTATGTTATATCATTAATACTTTATTAGACTTAATAGTTAATCAATTTATACATTGATGAGCATATATATATGTTTAGTAGGCGTATAAAGATGAGCACCACGTATACATATATATATATATTTTATTGCAAGTTCAAAATACGTTTTCCTTTACATATAATTATTGGAGTATTACAACGTTTTTACTCGCATCAGTTGGATATTCAATACTCTTATACACACAATTAACATTGAGTTGCATATCTGACACTAATTAATTCATCATTTATGTACTATTAAGTACCTATATTTCATAACTCTTGGATATACATTTCTTACATTAAATATAATATCGCACGCAAGTATTATTCGTATATATTAATTTACCAAATTACAGCCATTTATACACACTAAAAATAAGATAAAATAATAGTGTGACGTATAATACAGATAGCCAGTCAGCCTTGCAACTTAATACTTATGCATAATGGACAATATATATGTGTGTACATATATATATATATATATATATATATATATATATATATATATATATATATATATATATATATATATATATATATATATATATATATATATATATATATATATATATATATATATATATATATATATATATATATATATATATATATATATATATATATATATATATATAT
>NW_021848893.1:0-198 GCF_003651465.1 Formica exsecta | reverse complement strand
TCTCTCCCTCTCTCCCCCTCTCCCCTCACCCACTCTCTCCCTCTCTGCCCCTCTCTGCCCCTCTCACCCTTTTTCTCCCTCTCGCTCCCTCTCTCTCCCTCTCTCTCCCTCTCTGCCCCTCTCTCCCTCTCTCCCTCTCTCTCTTCCTCTCTCTCCCTCTCTCTCTTCCTCTCTTTCCCCCTCTCTCCCTCTCTTTCC
>NW_021848892.1:0-241 GCF_003651465.1 Formica exsecta | reverse complement strand
GGAATTTTATCCCTACGATGATTTGAATTTAGATTTTGATAAAAAAAGATTCGCCCTCTTGTTCGATATGTACTTTCATTTTCGCAAATCTTATTACGGATGTGATAATGATGATGTGCTATTAAACATTTCAAAATTTCTACATTGCGGTCCTCTCGCGGTTATTGATTACTCGCGACAAAACGAGTCTATCAACAATTCCACCGTGGACGTGAGATTAGAGTTTGAGTGCAAGGAGGAT
>NW_021848891.1:0-235 GCF_003651465.1 Formica exsecta | reverse complement strand
ATATTAAGAAAGAACAGAAAAAATCTTTAGCTTTAATTTTTAAGAAAAAAAATATTCTTACTAACACGATCCGCCTTATTATAAAAATAGACAAAATCGAACTAAATTTATTTAATTATAACCGTTAAAATTACAAAAAAAACGATACATCTTAAAATTAAATCAATTTAATTTAGGATTTTTTCATATAAACATATACTTTGATGATGCCGTTTTAAGATGAATAATTTTGCCT
>NW_021848890.1:24368-25817 GCF_003651465.1 Formica exsecta | reverse complement strand
TAACCAAACGTATCGAACAAATCGTCGCAATAAGAGCCAACTCGAATCGATTTTAACTAAAAACAATCAGCTGAATAAGAGCCTAATGAAAGTGTTTTGTGGTAGTAATCTATACTGAAAAAGGGCGCTCTGCCTCATTATTCCGTAAAAGTTAAGCTTCGGCGATCCTCCGAATACTTCAAACGCGTTTTAGGCACTCCCCCGAAATGAAAGGTTTGTGCGCTTTAGTGCTCGTGAAAATCGCAATTTTTAGCTCAAATATCTCGGAAACTATTATGATTTTGTGAAAAATTGATAAGGTACCAAAAACATTTATTTTGATTAAATAAATCCGAAAGTACAATAAAAAATAGTTTTCATTAAAAAAAAATAAAGTTGATTTTGATCTGACCTAAAATTACGATTCTTTATTCTTTGAATCCAATCTCAAAAACTATTAGTTTTACAAAAAAATATCAAGAAACCAAAAATGTTTAATTGAATTATATCAATTAAAAGATGCAACAAAAAATAAGTGCTGCTGTTTAAAAAAATAAAATTGATCTTGAAAAACGATCCTTACGGGAAGATCAATGTCATTACCTCATACCTCCCTTAGAACCCTAAAATATTTGTATGCAACATTTTTTGCTATTTTGCTTACCTTACGAGATAACCACACACGCACGCACGCACGCACGCACACACGCACACACGCACACACGCACAGCACAAAAAAGGTGTAAATCCGACGGACAATCTTCACGCGGTGCACCTTAGGTAATGCTAATGCCGGCGGAATTGTAACTTTCAAGCTTTGTAACTCGAAAAGTGCTTCATGAAAAAATACTTAATTATAGTGTTTTGAAAAGCTCTCGAGATAAGCTACAAGAATGTGCAATAAAAAATGGAAGGTTTCATTTAAAATTTCTGTTTCCACACATACACTTTTTCACGCGAAGCGAGGTTCCACATGGGTTTGCAACTTTCCGCGCAAAGCGAGGTTCCACGCAAACCTATTTGTCTAGTTTTTTGGTAGTGGAGCCCCCCGCAGGAGGCGGAACCCACTGTTTTCACGCATACACTTTTCCACGCGAAGCGAGGTTCCACATAGGTTTGCAACTTTCTACGCAAAGCGAGGTTATATATTGGGACTTCTACGCAGTACTGTCAGCCTTTGCAGTTTCACCTATACAGCAATTGGTTTGGAATATATGTTTAACTTTGATTTTCTCGAAAACTATCACTTGTACGGTAAAAATGAATAGAATATAAAATGTTTACCTCTATGTGATCTAAAACTTTTGTCTAAGACATTTATCATGATTTTCCGTATTTACTGAGATAAGCGTAAAAAACTATAATTTTTATGGGTTTTTCATGGTTTTCACCATGAAAATCAAATAGTCGCCAATTTTCACTATGATATTCGTAATCAGCGCCTCAAAATACGTAAGAATACTGAGTTTC
>NW_021848890.1:11329-19997 GCF_003651465.1 Formica exsecta | reverse complement strand
ATGGTTTTCACCATGAAAATCAAATAGTCGCCAATTTTCACTATGATATTCGTAATCAGCGCCTCAAAATACGTAAGAATACTGAGTTTCAAAAAAATCGGGGGTGAGTACTTTTCGGAACATTATCCACCCGGTGAAATATATCTATAATGATACGAATGAAAGTTTCGGGATTTTATTTATATATCAGACATCACCGGGACGTTACATTTTGAATATAATATATGATGGTATAATTGATGATACTACAATATTGACAACTTTTTACAAACAGAAATGGGGAGTATTTGTTAAAATGCTAAGGCAGAGTGTATGTGCGTAAAAGAAAGAGAGAGAGAGAGAGAGAGAGAGAGTGAGTAAAAAAAATAATTATTTTTGTAAAAAAAATAATTATTTTTAAGAGAAAGTATGTAAGTATTTACAATGTATTTTTTAAAAAGCTACAAGAATGTGCAACAAAAAATGGAGGGTTCTATTTAAAATTTTAAAGTTACCCCCTCCCCCTTTAGAGGGGGAGCGGGGGAAATTTCATGTTTACGTAGTTAAAAAGGCCCCTCGAAAACATGAAACTTTCTCATGAACAATTTTTTGATTTGACAAATATTTTGAGAGTTATTAGCTTATAACTCTTACGTGGGCCACCCTGTATATATTTACGGAGCGCGCACGTATGTAATAGTAATAGTAGATAAATATAGGTCACGACAAAACATATGAATTCTGATGTGAAACTAATAATTAATATTATAAATTAATTTAATGCAATATATGTATATACAATATTTATGGAAAAATTTGCCATAATGCTTAGATATTTTTACGCAAAAATTGTAAAACGCTTTTCAACTTTTCCTACAATTTAATATTTTTAACGTTTCCCCATGTTTTATCCCATATACTTCTATTTCTCGTTTTCCAATTGTATAATTATGAAAATAAATTTTCTATTATAATAACATTTTAGAATAAAAATTATTTAGAAATTTTATTTATTAATATAACAATTTTTAACAAAATATTGTGTGTTTGTGTGTGTGCGCGCGCGCGTGTGTCGTGTGTGTAAGTGTGTGTGCTGCAAGAAATGTTCATTTCTCTTTCTAACTTATATATAAAAGTAAGTTTAATATTTTTTCGAGTCTTTCATTAAGGCTTAGTCCTTTTTTCAAATGCATTAATATTAATATTTCTCGAATATCCGGGCAAAATCTCAGTATCTTCTCGATGAGTACTTTGCCCAGAAATCCTGTCGCGCCTGTCAAAAATATACTTTGTTCAGCGTAAAACATCGGAATTGATTTGTCTGGTTTAATTGTATTCTTATCCATTATTATCAAAATAGCAAACAGAACAGTATTAACAATAAAGCAACAGCAAAAAATGTGCAAGTGTACTTAAAAACGTTACTGTCTCTTCTAAGCTGATATCGTTATTAAGCAGAAATTAGACTTTGATTTTACATAAATGATAAAGCTATGCACGTGATTGGGATTATACGTATCACACTAAACCGGATATGTTACAGGTCAAAACTGAAAGAATAAACTAGAGCCATAAAATTATGATATGCTGTTTATTTTATATTTTATATGTAATTTGCTTTACGAAGCATTTGTTTGAACTTGGAAAGACGCTTATTGTGAATATTTGATTCAAATATTCTAAAAGTTTAACTTTTGCGGGCTTGACGTAATGACTATGAAAAGATATACATCTGAAGGATATTTCTTTCGCAGAGATGTTGTCAGCCTAAATAGAAATAAACTTTATCATTTATTTAAAATTAAACATAATTATAAGCATATAGATATATTATTTATACTATTTAACCGTTTTCACAAATCTGCAGCTTAGCAATGAATGCTCTTACAGAATTGGTTGGTCCATCCACAATAGAATTATGTGAATTATTGTAACAAGCTACATCAATATCCAATGGATACATATTTTTCATAGTTTCGAAATCGAGATTAATGCAGCCATTAAGCCATCTATTATTTTTGTGTTAAAAAATATTAAGCCGACATAATATGCCAACATGATCGTTTCTTCGGCCGTTAAGCGTCATGGATGTCCATTAGTATATCCACAAATCAATTCGTCAATGGAGTGACCCATTATAATATCAGGAGTGATACCAATGCTTGTTAAAAGATCAACTACTCCGCGCACGTATGCGATATACAATATATATAATTCTTTATGTATTTTAATTTTCTACTTTTTTTGGAATAAAATAATATAAAATATTGCAAATTAGTTTCTTGCATACAATTATGTAACAGCCTTATTTCAATTTCAGTTTATTTACGAAAGGGTTTAGCTTCTTTTAAAATACTGGACTTTAAATATAGACAATATATTTTATTTATAAGTATATGTTTATATATATATATAGGATGTTTTATTTTAATTAATATAGCCGAATATCTGGAAATCAAATGGTTTAAAAAAAAAGACTTTTCAGACATAAGTTAAAAAGTTTCGAAGGTGGCATAAGATGTTGCCATTGGTTTGATTTGGATGAAGGTCATGAAGTTATTTTAAGATCACCCGATTTTTATTTTTTTAAATGGGATTGTCCTAACTTGTTTACATAAATTGTTTTTTTGCAATATTTGGCATAAAAAGTTATAAGGGTAGTATGGCCAAAAATTGGATAGCTTACGGGATAGTGTACATCTCATATTTCTTTCTCTACATCAATAATTAGTGCATTGATGTTTTCGAACAATATTCTAGTTCCAGAATCAAGCACATGAACTTCTACGGCCGATATATTAAAGAGTTCTCCGTCAAATTGTATATTTCATTTCACCATTTTTATATATTATTAATTTTTTTTTTATTTGGGGAGGTACTTCATATATATTTGTTAGGATTTAAAACAATTTACGTGAAAATAACATATGTTATGTCATAAACTGGTCCTACATTTTTTTAAAGATAAACAAAATATTTTTAAAGGTAGACAACATCTCGATTACTCTGTATTATATCATCAAACGCAAAATAGTTGCAAAACTGTTAACAAATATGATTTTTGCAAACATAAAAGGCACAGAACATTAATTGTTTGATCGGCTGCAATTTTTCGATTTTAATGTCTTATACACAAATAAACCGCATATATTTTTTTTGGTCGTGTTACACGAGTTTGAAACTAAACCTACATTTTTTAGAAATGAAAACATTAGAAAAACTATCAATAGCACATTAAAGTTTTAACTTCAAGCTTCAAAATGTTTTTTTAATTTTTTATCTGCGACGATATAATAGTTTTACATATTATAATTTAATCAATATATATAATCTAAAATATTTCCTTGAAACACAATAGAAGTGCGTATTGCAACATTGAAATATACTCTTTCATCATTGTATCTATTTTGATCTATTTAAATATTCAAAATGCGTATATCCTATAAATTGTGATACTACGTGTAACATGCTAATTTAAATGGAATGAATAATATATTTTGTATTACATTTTCTATCTCGAATCGTATCTACTTTGATTTATTTAAATATTTAAAATGTGTACATCCGATAAACTTTGATACCACGTGTAACATGCTAATTTAAATGAATGAATAATCTACTTTATATTGCATTTTCTATTTCAAAAAATTAAGAATCAAAATTCTTAAAATTATAGTAGTTTTACTACACACATACACGATTGCTAAAATAAGGGACGAAATTTGATCAGTGATTAGGTATGCATTATAGTAATGGAGAAAAATGTTATTAAATATAAGTAAATCAATGATTAAATTATAGTTTATAGTCTAAAAACAAAAGCCAAATAATATTGGTTATTATTACAAACCAAAACAAATGTTTTAAGTCTTGCTTAAAGCCATAAATAACATCGGTGCAACTGTAGTCCAGGCGCCAAAGATAAAAACATAGGTTCATAATGCATAATTTTACGCAAATGATTTTCCTTCTGGAAATTGTTCAGGGGTGCCCCCTGAGCGTAAATGAGAGTTGGTTTGGCGGGGGGGGGGGGGTTATGCTCTAGCCGCCATTTTGGAAATTAGTATTTGCCAAATATCTCATAAACGGTTGATCCTACGACAAAAATAATCGTAACAATTTTTGTAGAGAACAAAATTCCCCACTTTTCTTATTTGAAACTTTTTTCTGTAAGATGGATATTTTTGGAGCTACAGCTCGTCAAAATTTTGTGAAAATGGTTTTTGCAAAATATCTCGTTAACGATACATCGCACACTGAAAATAGTTATGGTAAAAGTGACGTTTAGGGGATGCAGCCCCGATGACTTTGACCTTGACATATATTGTCAAGGTCACCCTCTTGAGTGATCTTCAGAAGGTTTTAGCCGTCGCTCGTTTTTTATTAAAAAGTTATTAACTAAAATATTATTTTATGAATGTGTTTAGTACTAATACATTTTCACATCTTGGACACGTTATTTCGCCACGAACAACTTTCTTCTCACACAAAAAATTCCACAAAGAATCAAAATTGTATGTCAAATTGATAAATTTGTGCAATAATTCCGTATGGTTGAAATTCTTAAGTCTTAAGTTTACTGCTTAAGTTTTTTTATGTGCTCGGGCCCTTACTCACTATATGTTGTTTATATGGCAGACAGCATAAATTACCAAGTTTATATTTTAAAGATAGAGAGAAATTAAATTAGAAATAGGTTTGGGTTAGGTTATTTCTTTCGGAAGTGTAGCCCCCTTGTAGGGGGGGGGGGGGCGGAACCCACTGTTTTATGCATACACTTTTTAATGCAAAGTGAGGTTCCACATGGGTTTACAACTTTCCACGCAAAGCGAGGTTCAACGCAAACCAATGTGTCTATACTGCGTTCATGGAGAGAACAACCTCGCTTCGCGCAGCTTTGGGCGGAGTGGGGATTAGGTGAGAAACTTCAGCGCGTTACTTCAATGCCGTATGCATATCGAATGTATCACGTATGTGATTCGCCTATAAAACTCGAAAGAAATGTAATAATATTGAAAGCTTGAGTTATTCTCTATTAATCGAAATTTATTACTCTTTTTAATTAAATCGCGATATATCTATTATATTTATTTTTTCTTTTTGCAATCTAAAAATTATTAATAAAATTTAATTATATAATTAAATTTAAAATTACTATTGTAAATAAATAGATGTACTTATTAATTTTATTTTTATAAAATAAATTTTATTTAATATAAAGCTTTTAACATAAAAACAATATAATTTATTTTTCTCGGTGATCGACCATCAATCACTGTCATCAGTGTCAAAATCACTTTCGCCGCCAACATTAATTATTAATGGTGGAATATTGTCTATCCATCTATCCGCTATTTCATCGATTTCCCAGAATTTTTTCTCTTCTTCTATAATGTGCCTAACAAAATTATTCCAATGTTCGGCTGTCACGCGCTCAACTCCTTGTTCGAGTAGTGTTTTCACGTCGTTGATCTTCAACATATTGTTGTGGCTCTTTACATATCCTTTCACCATCGACCATACCATTTCGATGGGTTAAGCTTACAATGATAAGGAGGCAGTCTGAGCACAGTTTTGTTGTCTCATCGATCACATATTTATTATAATTGTCCTTTATAAGATCAACAATTAGCAGGAGCTCAACCTTTAACATTGTTGTATCAGCGGTCTTGCTTTTGTTCTCTAACCATTCTATTATTGCCGCTTTTTTCCATGAAGTGTTCGGTATTTTTTCCAACTTCATAGAATAATATGGAGCCTTGTCCATAACGATAACGGCGTTATCTTCAAGCGACGGTAAAATTTTCTCAAACCACTCAAGAAATGTGTCGCCGTTCATTTCATCGTGGTAATCCGCAGTGTTGTTCTTAGATTCAAAACATAAAAGTCCTTTAGGTACGAAGCCGGCTGTACTACCAATATGCAGGACAATCAATCGTTTGCCCTTCCCCGTAGGATTAGACGGGCCTGTGGACAGTCCTCGAAGAAACGCATCCTTCTTGGAATTGATTTTAGAATCAATCCAAACCTTGGCAGAAACGTCACCTGCATTTACCCAAGTTTCATCCAGATAATATATCGGCCGACCCTCTTCTCGGAATTTTTTCACGGCTCTCAGATAGTTTCGCCGCCACAAAATTAGATCATCCCTTTCTGTAAGGACGCTATTACGACGTCGACCAATAAAAACAAAATTTAGGTCCTTCAACAATTTCCAAAAGTTCGTCCGCTTAAAATTTGGTAGGTTTTCGTCGTTATTCACGGCTCGGAGAACCTTCGCTAATGTGGGCAATTCTTTGTTCATGTAAAATTCATGAACTTTTCTTCTGATTGCATTTCTGTCACATTAGTCGACTTTTTGATTGCAGGTGATACGAGGTTTCTTTTTATTCGGAGATGTGACATTGCCAGTCCTCTCGTACTCCAGCAAGATTTTTTGTACAGTAGATATTCCAAATCCCGTCCTTTTGGATAATATTGCGTACGCTTCTTTTTTACAAATTTCGGGACTCTCTTCCTTCAAATCCTTGTACAAATTCACAATGAGGAGACATTCACGTTTGTGAACGAGCTACAATAAATTAAAAACGAAAATGTAACAAGGAACAATAAGCATTTCTTTAGGTTAGGTTTCTTAAATAACTGCTATATTTTCAGAGATAATACAAAATAATAATTTTTATTTGTCTTTAATTACCTGGCCTTTTTTATTTTTTTTTCGTAGGAGATAATGGGCCTACTTGCATGTCCGTATCTTCTTCCATTGCACTATTGTCCATTTCGTAAAAAACTTTATACCGCTGCATGTGACAATTAACTTTCTAATGTTTGGAGGAACTCATTAAGGAATGCGCGGGTCTCCATTGTCAATTAGCCGGATCTGCAAGCTGCAAGACCAATATTGACAGCATAGAGGGGGCAAAATGGGCGGTCGATCGGGCGGGTTCTGACCGAACCGGACGAAAAGCGAGGTTGTTCTCTCCGTGAACGCAGTATAGTTCTTTGATAGTGGAGCCCCCCCCCCCCGTAGGGGGGGCGGAATCTACTGTGACAATGCATACACTTTTTAAAGCAAAGTGAGATTCTACATGGGTTGTACATGAGTTGAATCTCGCTTTGCGTGAAAAGTTGTATACCCATGTGGAACATTCGCATTAAAAAGTGTGTGCATAAAACAGTGGGTTCCGCCCCCCCCTACGGGGGGGGGGCTCCACTTCCAGAAGAAATAACCTAACCCAAACCTATTTCTAATTTAATTTCTCTTTATTTTTAAAATATAAGCTTGGTAATTCATGTCGACTGCCATATAAACAATATATGTATAGTGAGTAACATACTAAATAAGAATATCAAAAGAAATCAAAACAAATCAGTGTTTGGGAATAATGTAATGAATGTTTGTATATAACACGTATCTACATCACCAGTCTCAGTATGCCATATAGTCGTGTATCAGTCAGTTGGATAATTTCAAGATTTCCTTAATTTTTAACATGCATTTGCACGGAGTTATCAATTTGACATACAATTTTGATTCTTTGTGGAATTTTTTGTTTGAGAAGAAAGTTGTTCGTGGCGAAATAACGTGTCTAAGATGTGAAAATGTATTAGTACTAAACACATTCAATAAATAATATTTTAGTTAATAACTTTTTAATGACAAACGAGCGACGGTTAAAACCTTCTGAAGGTCACTGAGGAGGGTGATCTTGACAACATATGTCAAGGTCAAGGTCACCGGGGCTGCATCCCCTAAACGTCACTTTTATCTTTAGAAGAGTTACTTACTATCACAGCGCAATATTTTATACCACGTTTGTCTTGCTCAGTCATAAAAACATGGCTAGATGATATTGCGCAGGAAGTACTACACCGCCTTAGAGATAAAGATTCTACACATTCAATATTCACGATGTCTATTGAGCATTTATCTTTTTGGAGAGATAACAATATTGATGGTCATGTCTGGGATCGAAAAGAAGAAATGCAAATTACGGAAATTCTTATAACATTTACTAACAGATCTCTTGAATTTTTATTAGTCAATAAATTATGTCAACTATTGACAACATTAAATATAAAAAACAAATATATGAATAATGTAATAAACAAGGTGAGTCATTTTAATCAATACACGCAAATATCTCGTAAAGTAAGCAAGATGGAAAAAAATGTTTTATACAAAAGTTGTATGATTCAGAGGGGGACACATGATGAAAATATGGACTTGATCTTTAATGATCTTTTTAAAGCCAAGTCAATGTGATCGATGTTTTCTTAAATGGAATCCTCCATTTTTATTGCATATTCTTGTAGCTTATCTCGAGAGCTTTTCAAAGCACTACAATTAAGTATTTTTTCATTAAATACTTTTTGAGTTATTTTATATTTTAATCTGACATATTTTGATATTAAAAATTAAATATCTCATAAAATTTTTAATTTTCGATAATCTTACCATAATACTTTTATGTACAGAATAATAAGATAAATAAATTAGTATAGAAAAATAACTGTTTTTATGAAAAAGTATATGTATAATTATTTACAATGTATTTTTTTACACAATTATTTGTTTTTTTTTACATTAATTGATTTGTCTCGTTATTCTGTATATAAAAGTATTACGGTAAGATTATCGAAAACTAAATATTTTACAAGATATTTTATTTTTTATATCAAAATATGT
>NW_021848890.1:7491-9836 GCF_003651465.1 Formica exsecta | reverse complement strand
AGATATTTTATTTTTTATATCAAAATATGTTAAATTAAGATATAAAATAACTCGAAAAGTACTTAATGAAAAAATACTTTATTACAGTGTTTCGAAAAGCTCTCGAGGTAAGCTACAAGAATATGCAATAAAAAGTGGGGCGTTCTATTTAAGAGAACATCGATTACATTGACCTTACCTTGAAAATGTCACTCAAGATCAAGTTCATATTTTCATCATGTGGCTTCAAAATCATGCAACTTTTGTCTGAAACATTTTTGTTTATCGGGCTCAGTTTTCGAGGTACTCGGTTCGACTGTTTAAAATGAGACACCCTGTATATATATATACATATGCGTGAGTGCGCGCGCGCGCGTGTGTATGTACGTTTACGTGTACGTGTATATATGAATATTTATTCGTTTGGGATTAGATTAAGTTAGTGGTTTTATAAGTGCGAGTGTATTCATGAAACACTTTGTATATATACGCGCGCGCGCACACACGCCCACACACACATACATACACACATAATTACATGCGCGGACACACAACATTCCCGAATACACGTGCATATGTACTCATTACACATAAAAAAAGGCATCAGGTTATCTGAAAGAAATATGGCAGACACTCAAATTCTATGATTTCAGAGCTCCATATTTCTCTATCCTTTGATTTTACGTGGTTCTGACAAAGGAAACATTTGTTCAGAATTAAAAAAACTACAACATATTTCAGACCGGAGCAATTTGACCGGGGCCACTTTTCCATGGGAATCGTGCGGGGTCCTTTGGTGTGAGTTACGATGTATAACCCAAACCAAATTTTTTCTTCGAATCAAACTTTAACTTTAAATATCTCAGAAATTATAAGAAACCGCCGATTAAGTTATAAGAAAAAGTTATTCAGGCTCATGTCCTTGACAACATATGTCAAAGTCAAGGACATTGGCGAGGTGTCCGTTAATGTAAATAATTAACGTGATTTCTTGTAATCAATATCATATTGAGCAAAGTTAGATTATATTACCAAAACTGAGCGAACGCTTTACACACAATACTTGAGTGAATTTGTGTATTATCAATTAATATATTTGTGATAAATTATCGGGTTAAATTTTTTTACATGGACAGATTATTATTAAAGGATAGTTGGTATTGAATTCGGTGAAAATCGGTGAAAGGGTTCATTTTTTATAAAATTTTGAATTTTTTAAGAAATGTCTGTACACGTTGTAACTTTCGCAAATTTTGAAATATCGGGTTAAATTTTTTTACATGGACAGATTATTATTAAAGGATAGTTGGTATTGAATTCGGTGAAAATCGGTGAAAGGGTTCATTTTTTATAAAATTTTGAATTTTTTAAGAAATGTCTGTACACGTTGTAACTTTCGCAAATTTTGAAATATCGGGTTAAATTTTTTTACATGGACAGATTATTATTAAAGGATAGTTGGTATTGAATTCGGTGAAAATCGGTGAAAGGGTTCATTTTTTATAAAATTTTGAATTTTTTAAGAAATGTCTGTACACGTTGTAACTTTCGCAAATTTTGAAATATCGGGTTAAATTTTTTTACATAAATAGAGTATCAATAAAGGATGGTTGGTATTGAATTTAGTGAGGATCGGTGATTGCTTTCGGTAATTAATGTAAATAATTATTAAATTTAGTGTGAGTTACGTTGTATAACCCAAACCAAATTTTCGTTTCGAATCAAACTTTAACTTTAAATATCATAGAAATTATGAGAGACCGCCGATTTATAGTTATAAGAAAAAGTTATTCAGGCTCATATCCTTGGCAACATATGTCAAAGTCAAGGTCATTGGCGAGGTGTCCGTTAATGTAAATAATTAACGTGATTTCTTGTAATCAATATCATATTGAGCAAAGTTAGATTATATTACCAAAACTGAGCGAACGCTTTACACACAATACTTGAGTGAATTTGTGTATTATCAATTAATATATTTGTGATAAATACATTATTGGAAAATAATTATGGAAAATTATTGAAAGAATATTTGAAAAATTTGCCTGGCCATGTTTTCAATAACAATATATTGGTAATTATACGCGCAAACACGCATTCATGTATATAATGTTTACTTATGATTTATATATAAATGTAATTAATACGTAATTAATATTTTTAGGTTATTTACTTATTTAGGTTATTTAGGTTATTTTTTACTAAGCAATGAGTTGCATGTTTATGTTAATATAACAAAACAAATCTTGTGAGAATTTTATCAAAAATATTACATATACAGTTGAATTGAAAGCATCAAAGTCAGAGCCTGAAATAGAAATGTTAAACATTAAACAAAAAAGAAAAATAAAGTAATAATTATATTT
>NW_021848890.1:0-1301 GCF_003651465.1 Formica exsecta | reverse complement strand
AATATAATAGTGCTATTTTATATATTATACAAAATATTTATTTGGAACATAATAGTGTAATATTTTAATAAAAATAAAATGCATTTTAATTTTCTCAAGAGAATCTATAACATTTCTGTAAATGCAAGATTGATTTTATGACAAATACTATTTCAAATTACAAATCCTCACAAACTGAATTACTTTTAAATACTTGGCTAATTAAATATTAATTTCATATTTATTTTTTATTTTTTTAGTTATCAAGGTCTAAATAATATTGCATAAGTATTATCGGTAAGCTAATAATTTCCCATTCATAGATATGATTATATCGTATTTATACATATATTGCAATTATATCCTATGTATGGACAAAAATATTTGGTCCAATATATATATGTATCTATAATTAATTTTAAAAAATTTAGTTCATGAAACTAAATATTTTATTTGTGGAATTTTTCTTATTTATAGTAGTTAAATCGAACAATTTTCATTTATTTGGACAATTTCTGTCTGAAAAAGTAAAAATTGGACATTTACCTTTTCGTTTTTCCAAAAATGTACAAAATAAGATAGGTCTCCACTCAGAAATGCATGAAAGAATATAAGTGAACGTTTAAAAATGTATTTAGAAGCATAGTAAAAAACATTTTGGTTGGCAAAATTTTGCACACCGAAATGTTTTTTACTAAGCTTCTAAATACATTTGCAGGACAGTCCAGCACCCTCTTAATATCTGAATTCGCTGTATAGGGATTGTATCAGAAATTAAATTGATAGAAGTAGTTACAAGCTTATTAACCGCACTTTGCAAGTTTTATATAATTCTCACGACTAAAACTCAAATACGAGATAGATAACGCATAGCGCGTCACATAGCGGCAAGCAAACGAACTTTTCGTTTATAGGCCAAAAAAAGGCTTTTAGTCATCTTTTCGCTTCACCAAAAAGACATCTATAAAAAAATGACTAAAAGATGTTTTTCTTAAGTTGTATTTTCGGCAAAACAAAAAATGTTTTATAAATCTTTTAGACGTCTTTCTAAAGATGACTTTTTTTGTAATAAGAAAGACATCCTTTATTCCTTTTTCAGCCTTGCCGAAAAGATGACTTAAAAAAGACATCTTTTCGTCATCGTTTAGTTTTATATGTAGTCTAAGATGTGAAAACTCGCTTCGCGTGGTAAGTTGTAAACCCATGTGGAACCTCACTTCGCATTAAAATGTGTATGCATGGAGGCAGTGTGTCCCCCTCGATCCCGGCGGGAGACGCCACTACCAGAAAACTAGAGACATAGATTTGGGTTCAACCTTCCT
>NW_021848889.1:0-763 GCF_003651465.1 Formica exsecta | reverse complement strand
CGTATAATTCAAATATTAACTTTTTCAAAGTGGAACGACAATTGCAAAAAAAGTCATTTTGCATTTTTCGATGTATTTATTGTGTTTCATTATTGAATAAAAGAAACAATCAAATAAGCCTTCAAGCATACTGAAATATGCAATCCTCGTTGAATTAAAAATCCTTTTCCGTTGCGCATTTCATGTTTGTCAATGTATTACAATTACAAAGTATAAGAGCAGATTTTTTTGACTGAAAATAGATATTGCTCACGTTAACGAATCGTAATAATATCCATACATTATATAAGGTGTCCTATCTATCAGGATAAAGAAATATATCAGGATAAAGAAATTATTGCCCCGATTGGTCAATCAAACACTTTCAATATTTACAGCAAGACACGTCAAGATGAACCTTAATATTATCTTTTGAAGGATTTACATTTACACTGCATCTTAAGGTTAGATAAAAGAAAGATTAAATCATTAGTTCCTCATTACCTATGATGCTATTGGATGCTATGCAGAAAATCGATGTGCGCAGTCGCTATTGAAAAGAGATGCTAAATAAAGTAGACTATTATTATTATTATTGGCTCTCGCCGTCTTTTGCAATGTATTATGGGTTTTGAGGGACAATTCATAGGCTGCATTGATGACTTAACTTTTCTTTTATTTAATATTATTGCATCTGATGTCCGTCACGCGACATCTTATATCCAATAAAAGAATTTGATGTCTAGGAATCATTAACTGGGTGCATTTAATACGACAAGCTTTC
>NW_021848888.1:0-529 GCF_003651465.1 Formica exsecta | reverse complement strand
GCCATCTATAGGAAAACGGCGGAAGCAAAATTGTACACCTAATATTTTTCCTCATTGATTTAGATGAAACTCATATCATTGCATATTGTGATGAGTAGAATACGAAACTAAATAACTGAATTCATTATTTAATACTATAAAGAGAGTAATGAATTGAATAATAAATAAATTCAATATCAAACATCCTTTAATAATACTCTACTCATGTAAAAAAATTTAATACAATATCTTAAATTTTCTGAAAGTTACAGCGTGTAAAGACATTTTTCAAAAAATTCAAAATTTTATAAAAAATGAACCCTTTCACCGGTATTCACCAAATTCAGTACCAATCATCCTTTAGTAATATTCTATTCATGTAAAAAAATTTAATCCGATATCTCAAATTTTCTGAAAGTTACAGCGTGTACAGACATTTCTCAAAAAATTCAAAATTTTATAAAAAATAAACCCTTTCATCGATACTCACCAAGTTCAGTAGCAACATCCTTTAATAATACTTTATCCATGTAAAAAAATTTAACCTGAT
>NW_021848887.1:0-227 GCF_003651465.1 Formica exsecta | reverse complement strand
TATATAATAACACATAAAATACTATATTTTGAGAAACATAAAAAAGTATATGTGATAATAAAATGATTATATAATATATATAGCAATATTTAATAGATAAATCGCTTCTCATTAAATTGATGTATTAATGTATATATCATAATCCGGACATGCATTAAATGCGCACGTAGTACAAGAAACACCTAATTGCTGCGAGATTATTCTGGCCTGCAAATCTCGCGCATGAT
>NW_021848886.1:0-613 GCF_003651465.1 Formica exsecta | reverse complement strand
GATAATAAACAATATAGAAGATATAATAAAAATGAAATTATTTTTGATTTTTGATTTTTTTTTGTATTGCATTCACAAAACTCACGAAACTGCTGCAAAACTGTGCATAACCTGTGTATCATGATTCATGACATTATTTCGTTCACATTTATCGTCGCGTTGCTATCGGTTGCTATAGTAATTTTGCAAGATGGCGGAAACTTGGTGCTGCGCAGAATGTGACGAAAATTCGTCCGAGAAGATAGCACACCTTGTTCCTTACACCATGGACGGTCCTAACTCACAGACCGTTGACGTCATATCTATGACGATAAAATGACGACATTTCTCTAATATAAGATGACATATAAAATTGATGAACTTTGGCTGCTTCTCAAAATTTGCCGTTTTTTCAATTGTACAAATCCATTGGATTTTTAACTCTTTATCAAATAGAATAATAAACATAGAATTATTATAGAATATATTAATGGAATTACAAATGTAATAAATGATTATATATATAAACGGATGATTTTAATTTTTTCGGACATTTATCTGACCGACTTTTAAAATTATCAGTCTGATAATTGCATCAGAAATTAAACTGATAAAAATAAATACATTTTTAATC
>NW_021848885.1:0-420 GCF_003651465.1 Formica exsecta | reverse complement strand
ATTTATATATTTAAATATATCTTTTACGATGCAAATACGATAAAACAATTTAATACATATAATTTTGTTTATTTGTTATAGAAACTCAAGGATCAACAACTTGATGATGCTGAATTGATTTTGGATTCTGCAACTGGGTAAGATTTACAAAATGTTATATATATATAAATTTAAATCTGAAAAAAGCAAAATATTAATTTTTATTATTAAGCAAATAATAATATTCTTTTTAGAACTTTTGTACTTTTGGAGGATGGCACTTTAAAACCTACAAGCATCCGTGAAGAGCCGATAGCAGGACCTTCTTCTTTGGTCAGACCAGAAGAAAAGTCTAATGAGCCTGTATCAAAGAAAAGGAAAAAAGAAATGACTGCGTATGAAGAGGCTCTATTGGAGTTGCAGAAAGAAAAGCATAATAAG
>NW_021848884.1:0-230 GCF_003651465.1 Formica exsecta | reverse complement strand
TATATATATATATATATATATATATATATATGGTATAATCCTCTATCCCTGTAAGAATATGGTATAGTACAACAAGGTAAAAATAGTATAATAAATCAGTAAAAATAGAATAATTAAAATAATATAATGGTTAGATAAAATCGTAAAAATATAATAGCAATATAGCAAAATATAAATGTATATAAGCATGTAATAGAATAATATAAGAATATAAAAATGTGTTGATATAT
>NW_021848883.1:0-207 GCF_003651465.1 Formica exsecta | reverse complement strand
TAATACAGTAAACCTTTAAAAAAAATATAGCTGCTTAATAGTTTTTGCCAAAAGAAAAGTGAAAATAGTACAATAAAAAGTAGTATAGCAAAGAAAAATATAGCGTTAATACATACCACAGCACGTATGATATTGATTTGCTTCTATATTATTTGGTAAATCATCATTAACATCTAAAAAATATTTAAAAATAATTAAACATTATAT
>NW_021848882.1:268685-295763 GCF_003651465.1 Formica exsecta | reverse complement strand
GGCGGCGTTCGGCGAAAATTTCAAGATCGGCGGCGGCGGAATCGGTGCATGATAATTTACCGGCGGCGGCGGCGTGGCGCGGCGGTGCAAGGGTCTAATCACGAAGCGCCGTTAGCGCAATCCTTCGTCAAAGACGCCAACTGTACAAGAATACATTGCCATTATTGCATGTGTGTTGTGTATATATACGTGTAGCATAATACCACTATATTCTACGCATGTGTTGTATACATATATAGCGGTAAAGGGGACGACAACGACGATGATGATGATGATGATGGTGACGTTTCTTACATGAAAAATTTCCACATTGCGACTTTGCTTCGTAATATTTTTGCTTTATAGAACATGCAAAGCGAAAATAAAGACACTTTCCTTATATAAATCGAACCCAAGCTATCGATTAAGCTTATCAAGAATTCGATTGGTTCAGCCGTTATTCAGATCTGGTAATCTAAGGTACTCTCAACTATCCGACTCGCGTATAGATACCCGGGGTGCCTCGCTGTTACTAAGCGCGGTCTTTGCTTCGCGTGACTTGGCGCGAAACACTACTGTGTCTCTTGATACTTTGTATTTTGCAAAAAAACATTTAAAATTTTAAGTTTTTACAAAAAGCAGTGATATCCCACTAAAAAAACTTTACAAAGGTAAAAAAAGGACGCCAAGTACATAAAAAATATCCTTTGTACGTAACAAAAAGTTTAAAAAAATATTTACCTCTAAAAAATAATTATTTAAAAAATTTTTTCCTAAAAAATAAAAAACACCTAAAAAATAAAAACTAAATATGAAATCAATAGTTAACTAGCCAAGTACTTAGAAGCAATTCAATTTGTGAGGACTTGTAATTTGAAATAGTATTTGTCATAAAATCAATCTTGCATTTATAGATATTTTATAGATTCTCTCGAGAAAATTAAAATGTATTTTATTTTTATTAAAAAATTACATTATTATGTTCCAAGTAAATATTTTGTGTAATATATAAAATGACGCTATTATGTTGCAGATTTTATTACAAATAGTAAATCATAAAATTATTTAAGAGGATGCCGGAGCGACGGGCGAACTCCGACGGGTGAACGCCCTCATCTAAGTGTAACTAAAAGTGTCGGTATATTACCAACGCTTTATAGTTACATTACCGATATCATTACGTAGAGTAATTGTCAAGGATATGTGCATACTTTGGAAAGAGCAATAAAATACAAGCTTTTCGCATTGTGTTAAATATGTAGAGACAGAAAATATGTTGGATTTCTACTCTATTTCTGTTCTATCGTCTCGTAGAAGCAACGACTTTACACAGATATCTGTTTGTGTCGCGTACCACACTTAGTCTTTCAAAAACGGAAGTTTCTTTAAATTTCTTCTGGAATAATTGTTTTTTAATAACCAGAATATTCATGCACAAACCCCATATGATATGAAATATTTTTTAAACCAACCAGCACACGAATAAAAATCGCCAATGGGATAAAATATTTTTTTAATAACCAGAGTGCACATGCAAACCGCTTCTGGAATAAAATATTTTTTAAACCAACCAGCACACGAATAAAAATCGCCTCTGGGATAAAATATTTTTTTAATAACCAGAGCGCACATGCAAAACGCATTTGGGGGGAAATATTTTTTTCGACAACCAATTCACGAATTGATCGCTTCTAGGATACATTCTTCGACCAAAGCGTACATGCAAAACGTTTTTGGTGGGAAATATTTCTTTCGACAACCAGTTCACGAATTGATCGCTTCTGGGATATATTCTTCAACAAAAGCGCACATGCAAAACGCATTTGGTGGGAAATATTTTTTTCAACAACCAGATCACAAATTGATCGCTTCTGGGATATATTCTTCAACAAGATAATATATAACACATATATAGTATGCTCGGATAAGAAAAAGATGGACAGAGAAGAATGGGCAAAGAGAGAAAGAAAATATCACCTAAAAAAACCTCACGAAGGTAAAAAAAAATACGCCAAGTATATAAAAAAATCCCAACTTGTACGCAAAGAGTTTATTATTTATCTCTAGAAAATAACTTTTAAAAAAAATTTTCCTTGAAAAATAATTTTCATACAAAATAAAAAACTAAAAAATGGTTTTCCTCTAAAAAATAAAAACCTTTAAAAAATCAAAAATCAAAACTAAATATGAAATCAAGTTAACTAGCCAAGTACATAGAAGCAGTTCAGTTTGTAAGAGTTTGTAATTTAAAATAGTATTTGTTTGATAAAATCAGTCTTGCATTTATAGAAATATTATAGACTCTCTCGAGAAAATTAAAATGCATTTTATTTTTATAAAATTACGCTATTATGTCCCCCCCCCCTCCAGTTTCCCCCTTCTCCCGAATCCTGGCACCGGCGAGCCTTGATCCGCGGCGTACGGGAAAGGTGAACCGTTACAATAATATAATATAGTTTTTTATTCATGTAGAATATCTAATAAGGACCATTCTTCAACTGTATGATGTTACAGTAATGCAAAAGTGAATGAATTTGTAGATATAGTTAAATTTAGCTACTTTACGCAATATTTTATTGCCTATATAAGATTCAATAAAATTAACAAATGCCAATTCTACATAAATAAAACTGTACTGTCTTATTGTGAGGTAATATAACACAAAGTGCCATAGAGGATTCCAAACAAGGAATATATAAATTAAAATATAAATGAACATTATCAGAGAGATCACTGACATTAGTATATTTTTGATAAAATTTGTAAGAATTTACAAGTTTTATTAAAGTTGAAAAACTGCATCCTCTCTTCCAGCTCCTGTTCATTATTTCACAACTATATAATTATAATTTAAATTGATTTTTGCTATTCATGTTTCATAAATTCCAAGCTATTCAATACATTGATTACTTTTGAAAATATATAAAAAACTTTATTTTGTTAAATTTTACATTACATTTAAGTATTCGGTTCATTTGTTCTGTGATTGATAATGGCTGCGTTTTGATATTTATTGTCAGTACTGAAAATTTATAATTTACATTACATACACTATAGATTTTCAGTACTGACAGTGAATATCGAAATGCAGCATACATATGCTTTATGTTTATTACATTTAAGTATTTTTTAAGTATTTGGTTCATTTTTGCAGTTTGATAATCATTTTCTTCAACAAACTGTTCTTGAAATCTTTCGTTGTTTGCTTCTCGTTAGAGATGGACAAGCTCTCCTTTATCTCTTTGCTACTGACCAATTATATATTTCTCGCTACTGACCAATCGCTTCCCTGTATCTGTATGCAAAGAAAAGAACAGAATTGTAATATTTAATTTAGTTTACATATCTGATTTACATATCTGATTATTTTCAATCTACTTACCGATAATACTAAATGCAGCTACTCACCAATTGTACATTTCCATCATTGTAGTAATGTACTTGTACTTTGAGGCTACCTCTCAATACAGCGTTGCAGTTTGATAATTATTTTCATTTTCTTCGACAAACTGTTCTTCAAATCTTTCGCTGTTTTCTTCTCGTTAGAAATGGACAGGCTCTCCTTTACTTCTTTACTACTGACCAATTGTACATTTCCATCTTTGTATTTCTTGCTTCCCTCTATCTGTATGCAAACAAAAGAACAGAATTGTAATATTTAATTTAGTTTACATATCTGATTTACATATCTGATTATTTTCAATCTACTTACCGATAATACTAAATGCAGCTACTCGCCAATTGTACATTTCCATCTTCGTAGTAATGTACTTGTACTTTGAGGCTACCTCTCAATTCAGCGTTGCAGTTTGATAATCATTTTCATTTTCTTCGACAAACTGTTCTTCAAATCTTTCGCTGTTTTCTTCTCGTTAGAAATGGACAGGCTCTCCTTTACTTCTTTACTACTAACCAATCGTACATTTCCATCTTTGTATTTCTCGCTTTCCTCTATCTGTATGCAAACAAAAGAACAGAATTGTAATATTTAATTTAGTTTACATATCTAGTTTTATATGTGCTACTCAATATTTTATATGTGCTAATTAATTGTACTTACTGTCTGTTACTGCCAAATCTCTATAATCCAATATGTTACGCTGTTTAGCAAAGCTCTTCAGCTAGCATTGCATACGGTATAAGATTGTATGCAATTCCAGCTGAAGAAATCCCAGCTATAAAAGTATACCGGTCTTCTCGAAAAGATTGATTTCGCTTTATCCTGCAAATAAGCGCTATAATTTAGATAATATTCAGATATAATCATTCAGATATAATCAAGAAATATACTTATAAAACAATAAATAAACATGTATAAGCAGATATATATAAAAAATTTCAATCTACTTACTCGATAGAACCAAATATATTTTCTTATGAGGAATTTTAATCGAAAGTTTATTAGACGTAAAACTCCAGATAAGCTACTTGGTAGCGTCGCGGCCCTTGTACATAGGCAACCCGTTGACAAGCCGAAACGTTTTTTTATATACTTGGCGTCGCGACGCTACCGCGTCACTTGATGAGTGTAACTGAGCAAGTGTCTGTACAAGTGCCAAAAGTAAGAAAAAAAGAGTAAATAGTTATATCTTTCTCCGTAGCAATACTTTATGCTCACTAATGTTTAGTGAGCTCTCCGTCTCCGTCTCCGTCTCCGTCTCCGTCTCCGTCTCCGTCTCCGTCTCCGTCTCCTTTTCCGTCTCCGTCTCCGTCTCCGTCTCCGTCTCCGTCTCCGTCTCCGTCTCCGTCTCCGTCTCCGTCTCCGTCTCCGTCTCCGTCTCCGTCTCCTGTCCTCTCCTCTCCTCTCCCCCCTCTCCCACTCCTTCTTTCTCTCTCTCAAAAAAAAAATTTGGAATATTATATTTTTATATAATATTACATTATCATATTTATATTTTTGTGTAGACTGAACGGAAATAAAATTAAATAATATTTAGCAACATATTAGTATATAGTATACATTAAAACAATTCTTTCTAAAATTATGGTATATAAATATACTAATCTTTTGACCCTTATTCTTTTTAAAGAAAGTTCCCACACGGAACAAAAACCTCTAATGGATGTCCAGTAGACGTCCATCATGGAGATTTGAAACTTCTATTAGATTGCCATTTTCTTCCAATTAATTTAATTTGATTTTAATCTATTGAGCCATTATATATATTTTTGCCTCTATTAGATGTCCATGTAATCTCCTATAGACATCTACTAAACATCCACAATTCCGCATTTTTTACTTCCATTCGACATCCATTAGACGTATTCATAGATGTCATATGGTATAATCATGGATATTTCATGGAGCTTTGATGGATGAATAATAGCCTTCAAGGCATACCAATATCCCAATAAAGTCACATCTTAAATTGTAAGACGGTAACATTCCACGAAGATTAATAAACCTGCCATCAACTTCCCAGCGACATGAAAATGTTCGTCCAAACACTCCAAACTCATTCCATTAACATCCCAGAAACTTTGCGCGTAACGTTGTATTAATATTCAAACAACATCCCACAAAACTCCTAATATTATTTTTCATAAGGAACTCTTGCAAAAAAATATTATGTTGCCAAAAATTGATTAAATACTTATTTTTTCAATAGCTTTCAATCATTTTTTCACTAATAATTGAATAGTTCAAACTTTTTTCTTTTTATATAGAATCCCGCAGAAAATCCGAAAAATTAAATAAAAGGAGCTTTTTATTAGTGTGTTTCTGGAAATATAAGATATGTGTATATTGTTGCATCCCTGGATTATGCCCGTCTTCGAGAGATCGTCTCTAAGCACGTTGCCGGGGAGTTTGCTGTTAAACAACGGCGGACATGTTGTTTTGGGTCGCCATCTGAGTTTCGTGACAGATGTCAATCCGCGCGGACGTGTTTAAGATTATTAACGATATTCTCTGTTCTCTATTTCTGCGAATAGTTATATAGTTCTGTTTCATTTAGTTTCGTGACGGATGTCAATCCGCGCGGACGTGTTTAAGATTATTAACGATATTCTCTGTTCTCTATTTCTGTGAATAGTTATATAGTTCTGTTTCATTAAAGTTCTTGTTCTTTCATAACTAAGAGTTATTATTTACGACGCGGAGTGTGAGTGCCGGTTGTGTCTTGCGTGATTCGATTTATCTCGATTCCGATCCGCGGACGCAACATTTTGGGAGCTCGTCCGGAATCGAGCTGGACAACGTAACAATTTTGAAATAGCGCAAAACGAGCTATGGCGTCGGAACAGCAACAAGATCTTACATCTGGGATTGTGACGCGGAAACGAGCTGCGACTCCGCTTCGAACTTCTCCAGAAGCGGCAGCATCAGGACCGACATTAGAGGCGATCACACTCCAATCTCCGTTGCGGGAGATTTGGCAGCTCCGAAAGGAGTGGTTACAGCAGCAAGCTGATTATGAGGCGCAGCTGCAACAGCGTGTGGAAATGCTCCGCAGAATGGAGGAGAGGATACGACAGCTGGATAACAACGATAGCCATAGCCAGTTAAGTCATTCTTATAATAGAGATAATAGTGAGGGGCATACTGAGCGCGGAAATTTTAACAATAGAAATAATTATTTACATACTGAACACGGAAATTTGAATTTAAATGAATGTGGTTATAAATTGAAACCCGATAACTTTGATGGAAGTGTCCCTTTGCGAGAATTCTTTACTCAATTCCATCTGATAGCTCGAGCGAGTGGATGGTCTAATTCGGTGAAAACGGTTGTTTTGGCATCATGCTTAAGGGGAAAGGCGCGTTCCGTATTGGACGGAATTTTTGAAATTGAAGATTTAAAGTTCGAAGAGTTACAATCGAGGTTAGAATTGCGTTTTGGGAAAGGATATTTAGCCCAAACATATTACACCCAGTTTTCCAATAGAAAGCAAAAAGATTCAGAGGATTTAGCGACGTTGGGCGCAGATTTAGAACGGTTGTCGCGATTTGCTTATCCCGAATGTACATAGGAAGAAAGGGATAAAATTGCTTGCGCGCAATTTATCGCGGCGCTATCAGATGGATTTATTAAGCGCACACTTCAATTGGAAAATGTAACATCTTTAAAACTGGATATAGAAAGGGCTATGGCAGTTAGAGTTACGGGAGAATATTTTTAAAAGGGGAATATTAAAACATTAATTATTATGTGTGTGATTATTATGATATTTGTTTTGTTGATAAGTGTGTTATTTTATGGATTTTTTGCGGAATTCTATGATATATTAAAGAAAAAAAAGAGTTTGAACTATTCAATGATTGGTGAAAAAACGATTGAAATCTGTTGAAAACCGATAGTGTTTAATCGATTTTTGGCAATATAATATTTTTTTGCAAGGATTCCTTATTAAAAATAATATTAGGAGATTAAGTTTTTTTTCTGCCATGTTGTATGAATATTAATAAAACGTTACGCGCAAGGTCCCTGGAATGTTAATGGAATAAATTTAGACGAATTTTCAAGTTACTAAAAGTTAATGGCAGGTTTAAACAAAAGTGTTATGGTTTCAAATGTACTTTAATATAATTTGAAAATTTTTTCAAATTATCAAAGAAAAATATTGATTGGTGGGGATATTTCGAAAAATTTAAAATCCAGATACGCCATTGTAAAGTATATTTGAAACCATAAAACTTTTGTTTAAACAATTTTTTCATATTTCTTTTTGTTTCAATAATATTCGCTTTGGAATATAAAAACCGATTTTTTTAAGGGGTTGTTTTCACCCCTGAAACCGATTTTTAGCACCAACAAAAAATCGTTTCGTTATTAGGGACTACTACTCTATAATTATGCAAAGTTTCAGATTTTTTTGAATTTTCGCGTTGCCGAAGGTTCCTTGTAAGTACTACATTGGCCAAACATGGTCATTCCTTTAAAGAACGGAACGACTGTAATTGGACAATATAATATTTAGAACGTATTAAAGTATATTAGTGTAAACTAGGGAAATGTGTTTTTTTACATTTGATTATTTTACATTAAAATTTGAAACAACGTATATAATGTCTGTTTTTTTTTCGATGCATTGGAATATTTTACAAATGATTAAATGTTTTTTTACTGCACTAGAATATTTTGCATTAATATCTATATGTTACTTTTCTATGCACTGAAGTATTTTGCATTAATTTCTATCCACTGGAACATTCTGGAACATTAATGCCAATTTTTTTTTACACATTATATGTTTACTTTATACACTCGTTTTCTTATGCATTAAATTAATATTTTAATTACAATAATATTTTAATACACACTGGAATATTAATGTTTATTTTTCTACGCATTATATTTATTTTTCATTTATTTTCATATTGTTTATATTCATATTATAATCATCCTACTTTTCCATATCAGATATACTCTCAGCGTCTTAAGATTCATATTGCAAAACAGCTTCTTCATCGCTGTCTAATTTATCCTCATTTTGTTCTAATGTACTTTCAATCTCTTCATCTTTCATAATTTCTGCAGAGCTTTTGTTGATTAAAACTTTATAATATTACGTTAATAAATCTATATTATTTATGTTAGAGTTTAAGTTTTCGCGCGCTTAGCGGCCTTACCAAATGTTCGACTCACGAATCTGACACATGCGCGTGGCGCACATAGTGCAATAGGGAAAAGGCATCCCCACTCATGTACACTAGTAATAAACGATCTCTCTACGAAATAACATGCGTGTCTCTACGCTTTACAAAGAAAACCTTTTCATCGCATACTTCTTTTAATAGTTTATCCCTAACAGATTAACTCTAATAACGCAACAATTTATACAACATGTAGAGTTAAAATAAAAACAATTCTTTTGTTAAAATACTTTTACAATATTTTTGATTGATTTGTTTGCGCTCTACAATTGCCAATTCCTAATTATATTTTATTACTTTTAAAATATTTTTTATATTATACACTCAAGCTGTTGATTAAACTTATTAGAAATTTAATTGCTTTACATGTTATTAAAATAATATATAGTAAAAAAAGAATGATAAAATCTTTAAAAACTTACCTTTTTTAAAAACATAAAGAAAGGCGCAAAGTGCACGCGCCAGTTGTGAAAAACTGTTATATGTTTTTATAAAACAATATTACTTTAATTTAATCTGCATAAAATAATGCTATTATAAATTATTGAAAATAAAAACTTATACAAATATTTTAAGAAAAAAAGGGGTACAAATATATTCTACGAAAATAATGATATACAAAATTGCGCCAACAGAAAAAAAATTTGTCATAAATTTTTTTTATTTTATTATTTCTAATATTAAGAAAAATTATATTTAATAAATCGCAATATAATTAAAGTAGTAGGGCGTAAAGCTAAATAGAGTTATTTTGTAATTAACTAAATGCACAATATATACACATCTAACGCTTTGGGATATATCTATTGAAAAAAAGTTTCTTGTAAACTCTAAGTCGCATAAAACAAACTTACACTAAAGCAAAGTATAAAAACTTGGCGTGCCCAGGTCGCATTAAAACATATTGTCCCAGATTTATTTGCATTAAGACGTGTACATTTTATAAATATATGTATACATCTATTCCGCGTTAATAATTTCTTTTCACTTTATCACTTCTCTTCGTTGTTGCATTATTCCGCGATACTCTTATCACTTTTCGTCTTTTCGTTCTATTATTCCGCGATATATACTCTTATAATTATTATTATATGTTACATTATTATCTTATACATATGCACGTATATACACAGCATTATCTCTTAAGGCGTATTTGCACACTAAAACGAATAATCGTACATGAGCGCTGCAAACGCGACTTGAGGGACAAAATCGCTTTGCATGTGTGCGTGCGAGCATACATACGTGAGAGTCTGAATTCACCATGAAAATCAAATAGTCGCCAATTTTCACTATGATATTCGTAATCAGCGCATCAAAATACGTAAGAATACTGAGTTTAAAAAAATCAGGGGTAAGTACTTTTCGGAACTTTATCCATCAAAGAGCCAAAATTAGGAGATTTTTTCACTCTTATGGACAATCTGAACAATCATCCAAATTTTCAAAAATCACTGAGAAAGAGAAAGAGCTAAGCGACAGTATGACTATCTGGTTTTGTAGAGATCTCATCCCGTTTTTTGAAGCTGAAAAAGATGGGCTAAAAGATTTTTTTAAAATACATGGTGTTGTACAAAATGAATTGGATCTGTCACATCCAAGTACATTATCTCGTCATGTACTTTCAAGGGTATATAATGATTGTGATTATGATGTATTTGCTGTTAAAACGAAAATAAATGAAGATAATCCAAGTGCAATTTCGCTAACCATGGATGCGTGGACTGACAATTATCGTCATATTCCATTTATGACTTTCACTTTACATTGGATATCGCCCACAGAAACACAGTTGAGATCAGGTACATTACAAACAAGCTTCTTATCACATCCTCATACAGCAGATAATATTGTTGAAGACTTGAAAAAAGTACTAACACCATTTAACTTAAACGACAAAATTATAACTCTCGTAACTGATGGAGGAACAAATATGATTAAAGCTGCAAAAGTTATGAAAATTGACAGAGTACCTTGTATTGCACATGGACTCCATAATTTAGTGATGGTAGACACCATTTCTAAATTACCAGACGTTAATAGTCTTATAGCTAAAGCTAGAGATATTATGAAAATTCTTGCTTTTAAAACTCATGATATTGAAAAAGCAAAAGAAATTACTCAGCAACAGGACATTAATAACATATTAGACAGTGCTGAAAATCTGGAAGAGATTTTAGAAGCTGATGCAAGATTTGATTTCACACTTTCCAAAAATAATAATGAGCATCCGTATGCTCAGAGTTTTCCTTCATTTGTGACAGGATTTTTAGCAGGATTACATAAAGATATATCAACTAGATGGAACAGTACATTAGAGATGTTGTCAAGTTTACTTAAAAATAAAGGTTGGCTGAGTTGTGTGCTAATGCATGTAAAATTTATATCTATCTGAATTTGAATGAATTGGCATTATAAAAGTTTATGAAATATTATTTATAATAAATTTTTCTATTTTACCGTAAAAAATTATGTTTGAGTTAATAATATAAATATATTACTAAAGAATTTTGTAACTTATGGCAATTAATATTTTCCATTTTTAATATATGGTAACCGAATAATTTACATTGGACATCGTGAAGCGAGGGGAGGATTTAAGGCGGCAGGAGGCACGAACCAAGCATCCATCTCTTCCGGCAGCGGCACTGTCGTGTCTGTGTAGGGCGTTTACACACTTCCTCAGTCCGACAAATAATTGTTAGAAAACAACATTTGCGGGTCTGAAAAAATATGCGAGATACGAGTGGCTGAATCGGGAATCGAACCCGAATCTTTCGCTTTGCGGGCAACTGCCTCCAGAGCGATGTTGGAATCTCGCTCCATGGATGCAGTGCCGATTGCCACGGAGAGACGACATCCCCAGCACGTCTCCAGAGCGGTCCAATCATGATATGATAACTGAGGATGATATGATAACTGAGATAACTTAAATTGATTAAATTAAGAAAATATTTCTTTATCGCATAATTGTAAGTCTACCATTTTACAAATAATAATATCCGAAATCTTATGTATTAATAGTTTTTTTATTTAAATGTTATAATGATTTATTTTTTAGAGGTAGTGATACGCTGTTTGGAAATGAATAGACGTTATGATGCAATTCCTACAGATAATGAATGGAAAGAAATCGAAGGTGTAGCAGCCTACACAGAAATTAATGTATATTAGATATCTACTGGATGTTCTCAATGTGCATTAGGGATATCCATGAATATGTAGAAAACAGCTATTAGACATGCTTTAAATATCCAAATGTCCGCAATACGAGATCTTATAAATATCCACAGGATATGTAGGCCAATATCCACTGGACATCCACATCAGTATTCAGTGGATATTTTTGTAGATATTCAGTGGATATTTATGTAGATATCCCATTGTATGTTAGTTAAATCTTGGTCACAAAACTAATTAAATATTATAAAAGTTAGGTCTCATGAGACCCGCACATAACTTTTATCGATATGTCTCATTCACGGGACATCATTTTCTGACGTTTGTTTGACGGCAAAACTAAGATTAATTACAGTAATAATATATAATATATAATAACACACATTAATGTAATATATATTATAGGTAAATTTATATAATTTAATATATAAAATTAAAGATTTTATTTGTATGGAAGTTAATTTCTATTTTATATTTTCAATAATTTAAATAAGTCAATAACGAACGATTTTTGCTTATTCGGACAGAAATTATTCTCCTCGCTAGTTATTTGAGAGATATAGATATTTTATTCATCTATTAGATGTCTAATAGTTATCTATAGTAGACATGGATATAAAATAAATATGTAGCTATTCACTAGATATCTATTCGATATTTTATTCTGTGTGGGAGACTGCTTAATAAGTATTAAAACAGCAACAGAAATTCTTTCAGGAGTAGAATATCCAACAACCAATCTTGCACTTTTATTTAGATTTGTAACATATTTTTGAATGAATATAAAAATTCAAAATTAAGAACAATAATCATAAAATAATCATAAAATATGTATTGATGTAATGTTCTCACTCAAGTTTAATGCAGCTTTTTATATTTTAACATCACTAATTTATTCTACATCATAAATTTAAAAAGACTGAATGCTACTATATCAATTCCTTTTTTAATCTTTCCAGGGCAGAAATTGAGAGTAGCATGTATATAAATGAAGATGATTCATCCATAGTAAAGCAACTTAAAGAAACTATTTTATAAAATATAAAAAAGCGATTTCCAATTCATGAAACTCATGTTTGCCGAGCACTTCTGGATCCGACTCTTCAAAATGTTAGAGGTGTTGCAGAATATCTCGCAGACAAACAGTAATTTCCTGTAGAATTTTTAAAGTATATGATCCACAAACTAGTTCCTTTGGACATTATAAATGAGCAGGTTAGATTATTTTTATATTTTAGTTTTAAATTAGATAATATATAAAAAAATATTTTTACTAATAAAACTTATTGTCCGACCAAGTGACACTGTTGTTATATAAAATGAGAAATATAATTATTTCAGTCTCTCCCTCCCTCCCCCCTACCCCTCTCTCTGTCTCTCTTCCTAATATATATACTGCAAAGCCGTAATTATAGCTACGCAGACAAATATATAAATTGCAAAGCCATAATTATAGCTACGCAGACAAATATATAAACTGTATAGCCATAATTATAGCTACACAGGCAAATATATAAACTGTATAGCCATAATTATAGCTACACAGGCAAATATATAAACTGTATAGCCATAATTATAGCTACACAGGCAAATATATAAACTGTATAGCCATAATTATAGCTACACAGGCAAATATATAAACTGTATAGCCATAATTATAGCTACACAGGCAAATATATAAACTGTATAGCCATAATTATAGCTACACAGGCAAATATATAAACTGTATAGCCATAATTATAGCTACGTAAACAAATATATAAAATGCAAAGCCAGATAGAAAGTGAAACACTAATAAAATAAAAAGTGAAACATTAATAAATAACACCATAGAGAAGCTTTCTCTCTCACAATACTAATTATTGACACTTTGATATATGACAGGTTGAGGTTATGTGTAATGTTTATTCCCACCATTATCACTTCGAGATGTCCTCAGTAAGTTACTAAAGTTCCCTATGCAGATGCTCAGAACGAATCTTATTGGTGAATCATTTTGCTTCTTAGATACACTCGGCAGCCAATGAGAGGACGCGTAGACGAGACCATATTGTTTTTTCACTTTTTATTAACAACATAAATTACGATAATTATACGCTTTAAACCTTCCTTGGTTAATAAGAAGCTTTTGAGCAAAAGATGATATCAAACTATGTAGTAGTTATTGAGAACTAAAACCATAACCGATCCGAGCTCGGTGAAACGCATACTCCCTCCGTTTTTTGCCAACCTGCGGTTGGCAGCAGTCGGGAGTAATAAAATGAGAAATATAATTAAATATTTTTTGAATAATGTGTCTACATTTGGTCACATACTATATAAAAATTAATGCATTCTTTCACTTTCAATAGAAAAATTAGTGTATAGTATAAAAGTGCATTTTGTTCATTAAGCTATACTTTTATTACAATTTTTATAAACTATAATCAATATCAAGCAATATCTAATTAGCAATAGATAATTTACAATATACAATATCTAGGCTTACAAAATCTAGGTTTAATATTTTGTAATTATATAAGTATTATTATATAGTTTGTATTTGCAATAGCTTTTATAATCACCATATATTACAAGATTATTGTTTTTATAATATAGTTAGATTCTCATGTTTAGTTTTGCTTTTTTACAATAGACATCTAATAAAGAAGGAGATAATTATTCTAATAAGTCGTGTCAGCTTCTTGGAATTAAAAAATTACGATTAGAGTTGGCTGCAAAACATACAAACATTATTCCTCATGAAGATCCTATTCTTATTGAAATTAAGAAATATTTACATATATCTGAATCTATTGAAGATCCTCTACAATGGTGGAATAAAATGAAGTTATCACTACCAAATTTGTACAAATTGGTATGTTGCATTTATGGCATACCGATTACAAGTTTAACGTAACGAGTAACATTTTTTTCTGCAGGTTTACTTATTACAGCAAAGCGTTCTGCGTTAAAACCATCAAAAACTAATAAAATATTATTTATTCACGATAACTTCAAGTTAATAAAAAATATATATTTAAAGTCACAAAAATAGACATAAGTTACGCAATTTAATATGAAAAGAAATTTTTATATGTAAGAAGTCTGATAGAATAAATTATATTTTATTTTTTTTACATATGATGGTCAGTAATAATATTTTGAATTAAATTCTATGCTATTTTGTTGTAAGAAAAGAAATTAGCAATGCAAGTAATTGTATTTTAAAAACAAAAGTGCTGTGTGTTTTATATATCATATATATGAAATCTAAAAATCTTAATATAATGTATAACTATATACTTTGTTTATGTATAATGTTTATTTTTGTTTATATTATCAAAAGTTGAAATTGAAATTTATTCTATGTTCGAAGAATTTAATTTTAACTTTCTGTGTCGATTCCAATAATTTCAGTTTTTTATTTAACAACAGTATATTGTGATATATTGATATATATTATGCTAAAATTTAAAAAAGTATAATAAAATATATATGTTTCAATATAAAACAGATAAGATATATTTATATTTTTTTCAAAATTTCCCAATATTATGTATCGATACTAATTGTAAGGATCACTTTTAATTATTAATTAGCTTACAGACCGATAACAGAATTTCAAAATCTATATTATATTACATACTAAAATTATATTGTTAAAAATTTTTTATGTTGTATTGTAAGTTAATCAACGATTAAGTTAATCCAAGTTTGATTGAAGTAGTTCTAAATCTATTGAATTATGTTGAAGTTTGATTTTTTTATTATAAAAAAATGTATTAACGCCGCCCTTCGCCACCGCCGCCGATAAATTATCATTCGCCGATTCCGCAGCCGCCAAAAAAGTAAATTTTCGGCGAACTCGCCGCCACCAAGATATTTTACCTCTAACGCCGCCGCCGATATGAAATATAACGGCGCAGGGGTCTAGTCTGAACCTTATGAAGAAAAATGAAATGTCACATTTCTGGTATACGATTATCATTCCTCAGGATTGACTGCACCAATTTTATTCAAACTGGTCGCAATCGAAAGCTTGCATTCACATTGTATCAGAAAAGTGTCGTTAGATTTTTGATGACGGCTTTAGTTTCTGAGGTATTTTAATCGAAAGTTTATTAGACGTAAAACCCCGGATAAACTACTTGGTAGCGCCGCGGCCCCTGTACATCGGCAAAACTGTTGACAAGCCGGAAAAAATTTTTTATATACTTGGCGTCGCGATGCTACCGCGTCGCTTGATACTTCTTCCTCACGCAAATTTTTGAATATACATCAATTTGTATAATACAAATAAATGGGTATGATGCAAAATACTATATTATCAAGAAATATCAAAAACAAATTCTTCTCTATGCTTAAACAAGACACCTAAATTTTAAATATTTAAGTCTTGGAAATCTTCAAAGTTCTCAGGCCAAAGTTTTCCTTGTAAATCAGTTCCTTGATGATATTTCCTACATTCCTTTCGTTTGATGAGACAATACAAATAGTCTCTAATAATATAGTAGATCCCGAGATTAAGCAAAACATATAAAAAAATGTTTAAATCGACTATTATATATTCTCTATTTCTTATATGCTTTCATATCGATAATATTTATTTTTTCATCCACATTATTTCTCGCTCTCTCTCTCTTTATTCCATATATGTTACATTTCTTTTTTTACTTTCCCTTTTATCATGTTTACAAGTGTGGAAAGTTATTTCATTGTATATATTGCATATGTTTCTAGCACTTTATTCCGAAATGCGAATTCATGCGTCTTCATCAAAGGCAAAGAAGAGATATGTACGCAAAACGATATAAGCATAATATTCTCGGAATAGAAGTAATTTCTCTCATATCATTTTGTTTCGTGAATTCGTTTCGTGATATTTAGTCTCAGAATCTAGAGATACGCGAAATATGTTTTTGTACATAATTAATTCTAATGATAAATTTTTGGGTAAATTCGGACATCAAAATGGACTCGCAGTCTTCGTATTACATCCCTCGATTGCTACGTAAATACGATCCATCCTTATGAAAAAATACACTCAACTTGTAGTTAACACCCAAAGTTGAATGTTAACACTCAAATTTAGGTTAACCATCTAAGTTGAGTGTATTTTTCCATAAGAGCATTTTATTCGACATTCATAAATTATACGTTTGATCCTTTTTCTTTTTTGTATTTAGGATGTATATATGATATATGATTCCAGTTAGATAATACCACAAAAGCTCAAGATTTGCAATGCAAAATTATATAAACAGAGCATATATATATATGTAGCTTGTTATATGCAGGTCTATGCATTGTGATGCGATTGTGCGCGGGTCAAGGTGTTCAAGTGAAAGTACGAAATATCAGCAACCGCTGAATAAATCTTCTATAAGAAGCTGGGCGGACCTTTGTATAGAATTATTGCGCCAAACTTGCGATTACGCAGACGTACAATGAGATGTAATCACTCTCGATGCATCTGATAATTGTAACAATCTACTTTTACCTTGGGACTGCGTTTCCTGAAATACCTTAGAACAACGCTAGATCATCTGTATATTTGATCTTTACGTTGATATGTTCTCTCTTATTTATAAATATTTATTTATTTATAATTAAATAAAATATTTGTGTACCTAAGTGCGTTATTGAACTATTATTTTTTTAAACTGCAAGACGAGACTTTCGATGAAGACAACAGCATTTCTAATGCAAATAGAAATATCAAATATTAATAATTTATTATTACAATTTAGTATAATAATCGGGCTGTTCGTTGCACATTCTGCAGAAACCTCGTTCTCACATCTCCTGTCCTTTTCTCAATATTGCGGCAAGAGAAGCGACGTTATTGTGTAAAGATACCGTTTTTGCAATGCCGCGCCAATGGTGTCGATTCGACTTAGTTAAAAATTTATCAATCTATGGAATCTTTTTCCAAACCAAATAACAGACTAATCGAATTATAATTATTTCGATTTTTTAATTTGCCACGTAGTTTATATTTTGAATCGATATTGATGATAAAAATACCGTGCTTGTTATTCGCTCTCGAGAATTGACTTTTGCTCTCGTGAAGCGGCCACTTGCTCTTTCCTAGATTCACTAAACCTCACTTGCTTCAGTGTTAATAATCGACAGCCCCCATGGCGCATTCTTCCCTTTTCTCTTTACATCCATTTTTCCCGTCTAATACTCTCTTCATAACGTTAACTATATTAATTGCACATTGTTAATATTGATTACACAGTTCAACAAAAAAGAAAAAATGAACACCGGAACGGGACTAGTCATTTCTTATAGGTTTTTGGACGCTGAACACGAATCCGGTTCCGAAATTGCTCCATCACGTCAGAATTTTGAGAAATTTGCAATTAAAGTTGCAAAAAAGGGCTATTTTCACGAACTTCGTCATATTATAGTTACAATATGTGACGTGCTGGAGAAGTTTTATTGCAATCAAAATAAAGTATGTTGTTAGCACTTTCAACACTCAAAAGGAATTTTTTTTGTCGGTTATGGTTAATAAGATATCCATGGTTAAATATGGGGTGTATTGCAGAAGTTAGCTGTGACTTTAGGTCATTGACGATTTACCAAATAGCTTTCAATTATATTTATTTAAACTTAAGAGTTTTTTAGATAGCTGAATACGAATTCAATGTCAAAATTGTCAAATTCAAAATGGTGGACTCAATATGGCGGATGTCAAAATTTAAAAAATGTTTAGGTTGCGATCTAAACATTTGAGTCCACCATTTCGAATTTGACAATTTTGACATTGAATTCGTATTCAGCGATCTAAAAAACTCTTAAATTAAAAAAAATATAATTGAAAGCTATTTGGTAAATCGTCAGTGACCTAAGTCACAGCTAACTTCTGCAATACACCCCATATTTAACCACGGATATCTTATTAACCTTAACCGATACCAAAAATTCCTTTTGAGTGTTGAAAGTCCTAACAACATACTTTATTTCGAGTGTTGAAAGTCCTAACAACATACTTTATTTTGATTGTAATAAAACTTCTCCAGCACGTCACATATTGTAGCTCTAATATGACAAAATTCGTAAAAATAACTTTTTTTTGCAACTTCAATTGCAAATTTCTCAAAATTCTGACATAATGAGCAATTTCGAAACTGGATTCATGTTCAGCGTCCAAAAACTTATAAGAAACGACTAGTCCCGTTCCGGTATTCGAAAAAAAGTCATTTTTTGTTGAACAGTGTTATTAGCAATATATATATACATTTTAAATAATTTTTTTAAAAACAACTATTTTTTTATACTAATTGATTTGTCTCATTATTCTGTACATAAAAATATTACGGTAAGATTATTGAAACCTAATATTTTACGAGATATTTTATTTTTTTATATCAAAATATGTCAGATTAAAATATAAAATAACTCAAAAAGTACTTAATGAAAAAATACTTTATTATAGTGTTTTGGAAAGCTCTCAAGATGGGCTACAAGAATATGCAATAAAAAATATAGTATTCCATTTAAAAAATTAAATGTGACCTTCATGTGATCTTCAAATAACTCTTCAAGATCAAACCAATGGTATCATTTTATGGCCCCCTCGAAACCATACAACTTTTGTCTAAAACATGTTTGTCTTAAACTTATAGATTTTAAGATATTTCAGTGGATACATTAAAATGGCCTACCCTGTATATATTTGTCGTGCGAATATGTCAACACAACATCTTTATATTTCACGGACATTCTTCACAAATAAGATGACATGTCATCTATCATCATAATTTTTTTCGCAGCATCGATCACTTTCTAAAATGAGTACTACATGCGAATGAACAGCGTGATTTGCGGTTTCTGAAAAAAAAAAGAATTTAAAAAGCGAAATTTGCAGTTTTTTTCTTAAATTTAACAAAAAAAAAGAAAAAATATATACAGGGTGTAACTAAACAAACGCATATGGACAACACTATCAGATACAGAACAACAATTCAAATCGAAAAGTCCTGAACCATTTTTTGATCTGAGCTTTCTTTTTGTTGTTATGTGATGTTAAAGTTAGCTAATCAGCGCCTGTCTATACACCAGAAAGCCGTTTTGCTACTCCGACCCCCGTCGTACCTTCTCTGTTTTCCGTTGTAGATAATCATATAACAACGAAAAGAAAGCTCAGATCAAAAAATGGTTCAGGACTTTTCGATTTGAATTGATCTTGAGTGAACGTGCCAAGGTCATATGGAGTTCAACTTTATTTTTTTAAATGGAATCCCCTATTTTTTTATTGCACATTCTTGTAGCTTACTTCGAGAGCTTTTCAAAACACTGTAATAAAGTATCTTTTCGTTAAGTACTTTTTGAGTTATTTTATATTTTAATCTGACATATTTTGATATAAAAAAATAAAATATCTCGTAAAATATTAGGTTTCAATAATCTTACCGTAATATTTTTATGTACAGAATAATGAGACAAATCAATTAGTATAAAAAATTGATTTGTGTTATTATTCTGTACATAAAAGTATTACGGTAAGATTATCGGAAACTAAATATTTTACGAGATATTTTATTTTTTATATCAAAATATGTCAGATTAAAATATAAAATAACTCAAAAAATACTTAACGAAAAAATACTTTATTATAGTGTTTTGAAAAACTCTCGAGGTAAGCTACAAGAATGTGCAATAAAAAATAGGGGATTCCATTTAAAAAAATAAAGTTAAATTCCATATGACTTTGGCACGTTCACTCAAGGTCAAACCAATGACACCATCTTACGTCCCCCTTAGAACCAAACAGCTTTTGTCTGAAACGTTTTTCCATATCTTTCATATTTTTCGAGATATTTGCCTGGAGCGATTAAAATGAAACACCCTGTATATATACATACATATACATATGTATACACATATATTGTTGGCAGGTGTCGTCTTTTACAAAGGAAAAATGTACGCGATTCATAGTTCAATTTTGATTAGTATACTAAATTTGTATACACTAATCAAACATCCATAAAAAATGATGATTGTTCTGTGCATGGATGATTACTATATGAACATTAGAAGTAAGTTGAATAAGAATATGGTATGGACTGCCTTGATCCATGAAGGCAGGCCACTGCCTATGGATCAGCAATCATGATTCAGCTTCAGCATTTACGATTTACCCTATACGACAAACTTTCACTATTCTCATCTCATTATGCCAGTGAATAGTCATCCAAACAAATCTACATCTCTCAGATACGCTTGATCGCTCTTGAAATTCGATGGGAAATCGTAGATGTGCGCTTCATGCAAATATTTTTTCTCCTCTCTCTTGAAACTTCGTAAAACATTGTTGGTTTCCAAGATAGTCGTTTTATGCCTTTAAATAAAATGGATGCGATCGTCCACTTAAGAAAAAGCATGTGTATCGTTATTATTATGTATATTATTATTATACATGCATGTATAAATTTTTCGAGATATAAATAGCGATAAAATCGTCGTCTTTTCGCTCGCTGAAAATGCAACCTGAATACATTTTAATAAGCGAGAAATATGTTTTAGTAGTGTGTCGATAAACCAATTACAAGAATATTTTTTTATTAATTCTAAGTATCATCGGGTACGTGTAATGCACGAATACTTACAATGTACAGTGCATCAAATACACATCGTGTCATTACACATGCGTGAGCCGTACATGTTCGCTGCGACGTGCGGTGCGAAAGTGCGTGCGGGATTAGACAGTTGTGATCATTCTATAAGAAACTACCGAGTGTTTCTACCAGAGAGCACCTGCACGGAGAAGGAAGAGGACTTTCGCTCGTTCGCTATTCCGACGTGGATTGTATTCTTGGACGCGCATTCAAGCGTTCGCTAACATTTTTTTCACACGAACGGTATATCTGTTATTCTTATTATTCTACTGTGTCGACTTTCGGTGTTGGCAAAAAACACGTTCTACGGCGAATATGCCATCACCAGTTGCAGATCATTAACATTTCCGGTTTTAAAAAAGCGATAACCGCAAACTTTGAAATTATTTTTGATGATCTATGCGGAATGTTACGTATATCCGAAAATTTTTGCCCAGAAAACGTATGTACATATAATCGGCTTATTCTATATTCTAATCCTATCTTTTCTCTTCTCTTCCTCTTGGTAGTGCGGCGTAATGAAATACAATACGAGAAATGAGACGAAACGAGACGAAGATGATGAGCAAGACGGTTTTTAGGTTGGATCAAAACTTGATTCTTCTTTATTTCTGCCACGAGTACAACCAGCCTGCATACCAGTCCACCCATGAAGGAATGGAAAGCAACTTTTTGCTGTGTCAAATCCGACAAACTCACGTCCTACTGGTTTGTGGAAGATTTGAAGATGTGCTCATAAAAGACGATTCAATCTGCAAAACAAAAAATAATTAATATATTGTAATATAATATATTGTAACAATCTATAACAATCTATAACTGTTCCAACGTATACACTAACATCGAATAGCTTGTAGAAAGAATAGAAAAAAAGATAAAATAGGAGATTGTTTTTGCGAAAATGTCTTCATTTACAACGATGAAATTGCGTCTCATCGCGCAATATTGCAAAATGAATATCTCGATGGTAATCGCGTTACATCGTTGCGGAGTCGCATTATTATATACAAGCTTGGAACTTGTTATAATCATCGAGGTTACTCGCGGACGCGAATAGGATCCGATTCGCCTTTAATTTTTGTTATCTGTAATGCTCCGATTCTAATTAACGAGATGCGAAATGTGCATAAGGCGCACAAATAAATGTAGAATGCGAACTCCTGGGGTAAAAATAATCACACATTACGACATTACTCTGCCGAGTAATGTTAAAAGCGGCTTCAAACACGCGATGCGCTCACTCGGGAAATATTCACCGAGTCTAGGCAACCGTCCTACCGTGCGATGGGGTAATATGCGCGTCGTCGTGATGACAACGTCGTAATTGTACGTAATGTCGTAAAATTTGTCACATAATTACGACCACGTTCGTGGACGCAACGCGCGCGCGCGCACTTGGAGCGTGTGCGTGCACTCTCTCCTTACGCGAATTCTCACGCCCGTCTTCTCAGTAAAAATATGACAATATGTCATTTTATCTCTCTTTTATGAAATCTCTCACGCGTATTTAACGCGTTTTTATCTCGAGGATGATTTATTGAATATGTGTAAACGATTTACCAATAGTGTCTCGTTAAATCCGGAGATCGAGCGAGATGGATGTCAAGACGGAACTTTTACCCTGGGCGCGAAAAGCTGAAAAGTCTTTCCCATTAAAGAAAAAGACAGAGAGAAAGGAACGGGAACGGTGAAGCAAGGCGAGCCGGTGATCGCGTAGTGGGACCAACAAAGTTACTTGGATCGACAACAGATACTTTTCTCGCCAGTAACCACCAAGACACCATGACGACAGGATCACTCGCACCGTCCCCGATGCGACGACCACCGACCATCGGTCTAATCATCGCGTTTTTCCTCATCGTAGCGGCACGTAAGTCCTTCCTCAATGAATATTGCTTTGATCTAATTAATTTCGAAAATGGCTGAAACTGCTTCTCGTGATAATCTTTTCGTGATAGTCTGATCGTTATATCACAGCGCAACCGCCAAAACTTATTTTATTCGATCGATGAAAATTCGCAATTATTAATATGACGCGGCGAGAAGATATGTTTAAAAATATTTTTCGATTATTGTAAATTGTTTTTACTTTCTCAGAAGATAATTTCTCGTAGATTTTGATTTGAAATAATTGTGCTAAAGATGATCAAGATCTTTCTCTTATGCTCGATCGGGCCTCTCGTAGCTCGTCAAGCATTGTTCTTGATAAAAAGTGAGGAGATTAAAGACCCCATAGTATCGAGTTATCTTCAGAATATTATTCTCGTACGTGAAGCAATAACGTTACATAAACATATTATATAATATGATAATATCGATTAGGCAGTATATATATTATCGATAAAATCGTTGTCTACATATTTTGTGCTCGATATAGTTTTATCAAAATTTCAAGTTGGAGCCAAAAGTACTCTCATCGTATTATTCGGGCTAATTGGGATATCCGCATACGATTTCGCAGGCTGTTTCGCTGTCCACTCTACTTACCGCTAACTTGTGGCTTCGCATCCTGAGACGACTTCACGGTCCGCATTTTTCTGCATGTACTATTTTTAGCGCGTACTTTAGAAAGCAAGGAGAAATCATATGATACCAATTTGCAATTAGCAATTACTTGATCTAAAAACTAATATTAGTCTGTCACCTTCTAAAAGATCGTAACAAAAAGAAAGAAATAAAAATACATCATGCGCACGGAGGAAAGAGTTTCCTTATAAGAAATGGATAGAATGATAACATACTCAATATGGAAATCTGATTGAAATTTAACGCGCGTTATTTTCTAATCAGAATAATCCGAGTAAATCGAGTATATAAAGTAATGATAATTGCGACCAGCTATCACCGAACGAAAGTTACAAATCAACGCTCCAAGTATTTTGTTACCGCTACAAATACGTATTAAAGCCATACTAATGTATACATTGTTAATGATGATATAGAAAACGTATGAAAAACATTAAAAAACAAGAAAATACATCTTTTTCTCTCTTTCGCTATTATCGATTTTAAAAGATGTGCAGAAGTCTAAAGAAAAAAAATTTGAAGAAGTCTAAAGAAGTAAAATAATAACAAAATAATCGAGACATTTATAGCACATTGGATATATAAATTAATATCGTTAGAATAGTTGAAATTTATCAACGTAACTGGACTTTGATAATTATATACATAGCAGCTCGTGCGTTACATGTAGATAGTATAAACATGTGCATGCTCGTGAGATTTGCAAATCAAAAAAGAGTCTCCACGCATAAAATTAAATTCCGAAACTCGGAAAGAGAATGCGAATCTTCTATATGCGAGGACGGCAACGAAAACGAAAGGGCGATAACACCGGTGTCGGCGGACCCCCTGACATTTCCAGGCTTCCAGGAGGTGAAAGCGGGAGGCGGATAACCGTAATTGGCCATCCGTATATATGATACAAGTTCCGAGTCTGCGATGTCGCAATCGTGTATGCCAGTAGTCGCCGTTGGTCCAAAATGTTCGCGACATAAATAATCTCTGCATCGAGATGAGACGATACACTATTCGAGTCACACTGTTGAGACCAATATAAACTATTCTTAAATTCGCGACCGTAATTAATTATCTATTTTTGCGCAAATGGTAAATATTATTTAAACACTCATCGTTTCTTCCTTTTGTATTATAAGATTCTGTTAAATTTGTTATTTTATGACGTTTGATTCGTTTTTCTCTAAGAAAAGTTGTAATTTTAGTCAGTGTGTCAATTTCTTTTATAGATATTTTAAAAGATTAATTCAATTATCTTATTAAATCGATAATTTATTAGATAGATAATTTTATGTTTACACGAAATGTAAGCTATAAGAGTAGCATTTTGGACGTTTTATCATCTTGTAAATAGCTGAAGATCGTTATGATACAGTCATACCCGAGAAATATGCAAGAACCTGTGATTTGCGTACGGAAACGTTATTCATATACGTTCTTACATGCATACATAAATTAGTAATCACGCCGGTAAAAAAATCCGTTATTTTTTTAAACGACTTGTTATTTCAGAGCTACGAGGGCAATTCAATAAATAAAAGGATAATAACAAAATACATGTTATATACGTATAATTGCTAATGTTATTTTATTTATTGAATTATCTTAGCACTTGTTAAGTTTATGTTACATTTTTATTGATTAGAGAAGCAATCAACTCTGAAAATTAATTAACATTTTTTTTCTTTCTCTCTTTCTCTCTCTCTCTCTTTCTCTCTCTCTCTCTCTCTCCCTCTCTCGCTCTCTCTCTCTCTCTCTCACACTCTCTTTCTTTTTTATATTGATTCTTGAATGAAATATCTCTTAATTTTAAAATTAATTCTATCAAGTTCCCCAAAAAAATGTGTGAGTTAAATCACCTTTGAGTAGCATTCGTTTTGCAACGAATGTTGCGATACAAACGTTCTTGTTTCAGACACTATCAATTCTAACATCTCGAACGCATCGTTGCTGCGTTCGTGAACATTTTGCAATACGCGTTCGTTGAATCGAATCGCGGAAACGCAACCGCGCGACCTTGATTAATGCGCGTCAAGCGTCAATCTTCATTGCCCAGACGTTTCTAGATGGATGACAGCCGTCCTTCTACGGAATTCTAACGGTACCCGGACGAGCAAAGGGTTCGATTTAACGAGCTATGTAACCGATGTATTCGATCCTGTGATCTATCAATGGGAACGTACGGCCTTCGCGTTTCAAGCATTACTTATCTATGTATGGTACACGTGATACAAGTATACAAACATAACATTTCAATGTATCATTATTAGTACCTTCATGAATAATATTTATTCTCTCTCTTTCTTTCTCTCTATTTCTTCCTATTCCATACTCTAATATTTATTTTGTAATATTATATATATTTTTATTGTCGACTTTATTTTATTCTCTTTGACATCCTTCAAAGATTTTCTTATATCTATTAAGCGGTGTCTACAATAGGTGTAGTAAACCTTAAGCCGTAAGGAATTGATCAATCACAGTTGAATGTGAGAAGAATAATCGAATATGATTGGTTAATTTCTTACGGCTTAAGGCTTAAATTCTCATTGTAGACACCGCTTTAATGTATATATTTATGCATCATCATATATTATCGAGTTTAAGAAAGAATTTGAGAAAACATAAATAAAATAAAAATGCAGTTGAATTGCTTTAAAAATATTTTGATATAAATATAAAAAAGAAATATATATGTATATATATACATATATATATACGCATATTTCTATCTAAATTTATCGACACACTCTGTTGCTATTTTCTTTGGTTTTGCTATTTTTCTTTATATTTACTTTTAAGATTTTTTCCCTTTACGAATTCCACCTAAAAAAATATCTTGCTTAAGATTCTGCGATCCAAAAAAAATTTGAGAAATGTCGATGTGATCATAACCGTTCCAGATGAACTGTCAACGTATCGCGATCGGACACGATCACAAGCGATTTACTTGGTGAGAGCCGATATGCTGGATTCACGGAACCCAGTTTTGCGTATGATGAGCACGAGGATACCAATCGTAACGAGTGCTCAATCAATCGTCAGCCAATTTATTCTCTCGTAGACGAGGTATATCGGTTACCGTTATCCATCGATTACCGTATTTGGGAACACGTATCCATCAGTATCCCCGATAGCAATAAAAAAGAGAAAAGAGAATGGAATATATTATTCTAACAAACTTACAATATA
>NW_021848882.1:258353-268536 GCF_003651465.1 Formica exsecta | reverse complement strand
TATATATATAAACACGCGCATTATTACGTGTAGTACCGGTTTTCCTGCAATCGTCTGTAGGATAATAACGCGACTGTAATGGTATGCGGAGATACACGGTGTAATGTCATTGTCATATCGTTATAACACTTCAAGTTTAACGGAACATTTTTTATAGTTACAAATTAGACATAATCAAGTGCGAAAGAAATGCACAGGCCGGTAAAATTTGTATACTATTCGCCAGAGTAATTTGTCGCCCTGAAAAAACAAAACATTTTATTTTTGATTACTTTCAATATAATGACAAAAATTTTCTAGAAAATATTTTATATATTTTTTGGTGCAATATTTATGAAACTCTTAGATAAAGCAAGAATAAAAATATCTTACTAAAAAGTTGTTTTTTTTTTATTAAAGAATGTATTTATCAAAATATATTTGGTCAAAGATTGTATATCATAACATATTTTATTTCTCATTATAATATATACATATGTGTGTGCGAGCGTGCGTGCGTGCGTGCGTGCGTGTGTGTGTGTGCGCGCGCGCGTACATACATACATGCATGTGCGTATAATAATACAGTAAGAAAATATGCTACAATACGCACTTTTAAAACTCATACAGTTCAATGCGCAAAATATGTAATCTTTCTTTTCTAATAATTCACATGCGCGACATCATGTAACTCAATAATTGAATAATCCATCATTCAATCTTATTACTCTAACATTGTATTGCACTTGTTGCAATCTTACTATAATTATACTAATTCTCTATGATTTATCACTACGTTGTAAAGTAATCCGGATGCAAATTGTAAAAACTAAATGATAAAAAAGTTTATTGCGATGATAAAAAAATGATAAAAAAATTTATTGCGATGCTGAAAGCTATTATAGAGCATACACACTTTGACACGTTTATACACAAGAGTTGTACTTTCCGTTTCGCGCGATATTTCATTTCAGCTAATATTTAATTAATTTAATATTATTTGATAATGCAATCGAATAATCATTTTAATTTCTCTTTTTGACAGAAATATGTAGCGGAGCGTATTATGGAAAAGTGATCGGTAAGTTGTCTGAACTTCATCACGGTGTGAGTGGCGAGGTTTACGCGGTTGACGCAAGAACACTATTTATCAAGGACTTCACATACGATGGCGAAGGTCCAGGTTGGTACATCGTTATGGCAAATTCAAGTATCGACAAGAGGCACTGATTTTTTAAAACATGTCAAACGGCACTATTAACAATAAGAACATTTGCGTATCTCGATATACACAATTATTAACCAGCAGAAAAAAAAGCTAATTTGACTGTTATTATTATTGATTTTTAATTGCCAGATGAAATAGCGTTAATTATTATAATCGAAGTTAATTATCACGTTCCATAATTTTGATAAAAATTTAACATAACATATTTTTATTTATATTTTCATAAAATTATATGTTACGCATATACGATTACACATATTCGATCATTAATTTTATATCACATAAATACCGCATGATTTTCTCTGTTCGTTAATTTTTGAAAAGACACGGAAAAATTGCTGGAAAACTTTCCCTCGACTTGATATAGACTGACCGCGATCAATTTTTCTATACCGGAAAAACTTTCCCGAATCTCTCTGGCACGCGTACTCTCGATGCGCAAACAAGCTGGCTGACTGAGATGCCTGCTCTAGATTAATGAGAATATCTAGATGTTTATTAGAGCTTCACAATCTGAAACCGTGTAACGTTTCTTATCTATTCGCTCAAACCACCTCATTTGTCATCATTAACAACGGGAATTTTCCTTAAGAATCTTGTTGCAAAAAGTTTTTATTGATTATAAAAATAAAGAAAAATCATCATTCTCTTTCCAGCCGCCTTTTTTTACGCTGGAAACAGCAAGGGTCCAGGTAGCAACGGTTTCCGAGTGCGCGATGAACGCGGAACGTAAGTAAAACCGATATAAAATATATCCAGAAAGATATTGTTATCAAAATTAAATATGATTTGCGAATGTAATTAATTATCTCACATAGAGTAAGAATAGTCATAACTTTTGTTAATTTTAAAACGATCTCTTTTCCTCCGATTTTGCTCAATTCGTTAACTTTTCTGTTTATCCGACAGTACCAACGTCCTTAAACGGTACCGCAAGAAGGACATCACACTGACCTTGCCGGATGGCAAGACCTTGAACAATATCAAGTGGTTCTCGGTTTGGTGCGACGAATTCTCGGTAAGTAACGAATATGCATGTTCGTGACCTTGGCCTGCGCAATATCGGCTGTGTGTACTTGCTCGTTGCCGGGAACCGGTCATCATTTTCTCGAAGTACAACTTTCACACTCGTACAGGCTTATCACCGGCCGCTTGTATTCGCGTGTCAAGTGAAAATACAATCTGATGGAATCATCATCCTATCACTGTAGGCTCGCTATACGGCCAGGATTAGATTGAGATTTTAGATAGTCCGATAGTCTGATATTTCCAATAGTCAATAAAGTCTTCGTAAAAAAATATTCGGTATTTCAAATTTTTGTCATTTGCGAGTAGATTATATTTTATTTCCCTCGAGTAGTGTTGGTTGATTAATTGTAAAAAATTGGCTTGTCCTTTTATTTTTCATCTTTCCTATAAATGTTCAAAAATAAATCATAAGAATGACAAGTTTACAAATATACGTATAAAGAATGAATACGTTATTTTACCTATATATAATGAATATCTTAGTTACGTGATATAAACACAAGTTTTTTTTACAAAGAACCATTTTTCTGTTTAGGTGAATTTTGGTGATGTTAAAATACCGAGAGGTTTCGATTATCCGAAACCGCAAAAATTAAAATCATTGAGCGGTATACATGGCGTTAGTTCCGAACCGGTCGTCATTGTAGATGCTCAGACTCTGCTGATACCCAGCTTCAGTTACGACGGAGAAGCACCTGGCAAGTTTCTTTATCATTATTATTGGTCTTAAATTTCAACATTAATAATAAATAACTATTACAACATTTGCAAAACATTAAAATCTTATGCAATCGAGAAATATTCTTTTAAGAAGAAAATCGCGAATTCCGTTTTTAAGTGGCAGATAGTGTTTTGTATAGTTTATCAAGTCATCAACTATGATGATGGAAACGACTTATTCTTTTAAACTCTCAAAAATGTGTTATTATAAATAAATATACAGGTATGTCCCCCCCTAGCTCCAATACACTTTCGGCATCGAGTAATGACCGATCTAGTCGCTTTACGGATTTTCTCCTGATTCAACTTTAATCGATTAAAAGTCGTATTTATTTGTTGGATCAGATGTTCACGAGACTCGATTAGCGTTGAGTAAACATTATCTAACAATAAGTAACAAAAGCACTTTTTGTACGTTTGAAACTGGTTATATCAAAATCTATGGAACGTACAACAATCATTTTGATCTCATTTGAAAGATAATTTAATTTTCTACAACTTTTGTTTCGGTACTTTTTGTTAAAAGACGCACATTTTCCATGATATTTGGAAAAATGTGTAAAATAATCACGATTTCAGAGGTTTTTGAGCGATAACTTCTTAAGAAAGCATTTTTTGACCCATGTTTATAGGAAATTTTTTGTTCAGAATTAAATTTCCTGTAAGATCTCAAAGTTTGGCTGGAACGTTCGAGGCCACCCTGTATAAGAAGGAGTAATTAAGGGCTAATTAAGATCCTAGCACGGTAATCAATGCGCAATTTTTTCAGATTGGATGAGTTAATTTTATTTTCCGTATGTTTCGGTCCTCTAATTTTGGGTCATGCTCAGCAAGAAATTATAGATGAAATGTATATGTCTGTCTGTGACCTTTAGCAGTACTCCCGACAAGTAATCTTAGTGAGCCTATTCTTGGTAAAGAGCAAATTGTATTGGTTGTGCAAAAATTGGGCATTGTTTACTGCGCTAGGTTCTTAATTAGCCGTTGCTCCTTCTTATATATTATATTATCAGAGCCTTACTGTACTTAATAAATAAATATATTATTACAAATAGTGAATAAATTTATTTATATTGCGCATAACATCAATACATGACAAGCAAATGCAAAATTATTTTGCAGATGCTAAGTTTTGGGTAGGTGTTGGTTCGACACCGTCACCGCAGGGTTTCCGAATACCCGACGAAAATGGGAAAGAACAGCCGTTGCGTCGTTACGATCGTAAGACAATTGTTCTGACATTACCGGGCGATCTGACCGTTCATCAGTTCGGTCATTTTGGAGTATGGTGCGAGGCATTCGCTGTTGACTTTGGCCACGTGCAAATTCCACAAGGTTTAAACATACCGCCATCTCTGAAAATGCTAGGAGTTTCGCCACAGGTATGTCAGACATATTTTAATTTATTGAAAGTGCGTAATGGAGCGGTAAAGAAATCCATTAACACGTATTTCGTAGTGTGCATTGTAATATACTATGCGATTATCGATAATTTATCGAACTATTATTTCGCAATCGATTTTTCGAACTTGTCGGAAATGTCTCTTCTTCGAGTTCCTTTTTTCTTACATCCGACCACTTGATTTTGATTGTTTCGACTGCGAGAACATAATCTTCTTCTTCTTCAGAACCTTTGCTTCTAAAGAAATATTTTCTTCGGTTTATTCTGAATTTTAATGGTGGGCGATAAAATTCTTCAATCTCACAAAATAATAAATAAAATTAATTATGGCAGAAATTTGTGCCTTTGTTTTATCGTGAACGACAAATTCAGCTTCCTATGATTCATGGAAATAAATACCCTGTCTCTGTCCTTGTGTTGCAGAACGTGCATCGCGGAGGACAGGGACAGTTCGGGGCACTAACAAACGCATATGAGATCTCCTCTTTCGCTTCCTCGTCGCCCTCCCCTTTTGCTATCTCGTTCGCGGGCTCACTCTCGCAACAGCAGCAACGTCCGACGACCTATCGGCCGCTTCTCCGCCGAGACGATCAGATTCAAGTAGTTCGGGCCGTGGAGAACGCGCACGCACTCGAGCAACTTCGTTCCCAGGCGCAGTCCTCCTTGGCTGATGTCGCGAACTATCCAAACCATTATCATCGCGCGACCGACGAAACGTCGCCGTCGACTTCGTCTTCGGTTTTTCGCCAATCAGCGACGGCGCGTTCGCGTGCTCGTTTATCCGACCCGCAACAAAATTCGTATGCGAGACTCTTGCATTTCCAAGGAAATAGGAGAACCGACTCGTTCGTGCGTTATTGAAAGTGACCGTACGAATCGACCGAACGCGAATATCTCTCATGCCCGAGTGTATTTTCTACGTAAACGCAAAGATACCCTTCGCTTTTATCGCACCTAATCTATTAAGAGAATTTCATTTAGGAAATTTCCAATTTTCCAATATTTGTTCGAAAGCTTGTGTCTCATGTCATTTTGAAACGATGTGTTATTATTATCTGAAACATATAAAAATATATTTTGTTATAGATATACATATAATATACAATATACACACACGCGCGCGCGCGCGCGTTATTGTGTATATTGTGTGTGTGTGTGTGAAAAAGAAGTTTTTTAATTAGAAAAAAGATATAACCTGTTTTTTACATTTCTATCTTCTTTTAACCATAATGAAGACTGCAACAGTTTTTATATGCCGGCTTATATACAAAATTTTATAAGAGGAAAAATATGGAATTTCTTAAATATTCATTCTTGCTTTGATTAATCTTCTTTTTTATAAAATTTCACCTGCACTATCTGTGTGTGGGAGAAATCTTATAAATTATCTTTTTTATATACGTATGTATATACCTACCGTGAGTATCGTGATATCTAACATGTACACACATAATATATATGTATATATACATATGTACACATATCCGTTTACGCGCAAATGTGTATACTATATTTTTTATATTTTTGTACTCATTTTCTACATATGTATATTATAACGTATTATATACATTAAATAAATATATTTTTTACAATTGGAACTTTGTATATATTCCGCAATTTTAATGAGTAGTTACTCATCTTCCAACAATGCAGTCATTGTTTTCGATTATTGTGTGTGATTTCAGTCGAAACTTAACTGCGAAGTTCTTGACGACAGTTTAGCTTTTGAAGTGAGATGGGCCGTAGCCGGGGACAGTATAGTTGTCCAGCTTGTTGCAAAATTAGGTAAATATAAATTTTTATATTAAGAGTCGTCGCTGTGTGAATAAAAATATTCCTTTGAAAAATATATAAAGTTGAAAAAAATGTGAATTTGGTTAAGAGATAATTACAAAATTGAATTGAATGACATTGAATAGATGCCGGAGAATATATGGCGTTTGGATTATCCGCGGATACAGAGAAGAGTGTGATGATTGGCGGAGACGTCGCCGTAGCGTGGGTCGACAAACAGACCTTGCAAGGATATGCCGTCGATTACTTCCTAGACGCGAAATCTCAGTGCTCGGGACGCCGAGGCAGTTGTCCGGATAAGCGTATACTGGTACATGCAGTGTATATAATATAGCTTAAAGCTGCTTAAAAAGTTTTTCGTCTGCTTTCGTTGCGTGGTGAAATAACTGATCTTTTCATCTAAAGGAAAATACGGACTCGGTGCGATTATTGAATGCGGCAATGGTGAATGGCTACAGCATTGTTACATATCAGAGACCGTTGAGGGCCAGTGATGAATTGGACCGTCCGATATTGACGAATAAATCGCAGGCCGTAATCTGGGCCATCGGGCCATTGAACGAGCGACAGGAGGTCAGTTTTCATAGTCGCTATCTGAAGACCGATCGCTTTATGGAATTCAGCAGACCACCCGCGTGGAACTGTCCTATGCCTGATCAGGAACAAACCTCGGTCTACGGCGAAATAGGAAGTAATACTCAAGTTGTTGTAAGTTGTAATCGAAACGTAATTAGAGAATGTTGCATATTATATTTCCTTTGGAAAATGATGTTTTGAAATGGCAGGAGGTTGTCAGTACGAGAAGGCCGTCACGTTTACCGGCGACTCCTGCACCGGCATCCACGAAAGACGCTTGGGAGATACCACCCATTCAGTGTAACGAGCCGGATGATGGTGTCTTTTATGCGCAGATGGGGCCCACCGGAGGAAAACATGGCTATCCAGCCATTACCGGTAAAGGATTACAGCGACGAATGTCATAACATTAGAAAATTCCATGTTTTTTTATTATATGATATTTATTCATTTTGAATATATCTCTCTCAAATGTATACATGTTAGCCTTTCGCAAAATTGATCAAAATTCGCACAACTTATCCGATCCGTTAGGTGCTCCATGAGAAGATATTGCAAGAAAGCTATATCTATTTGTAGTCCAAACCAGTCTTTGCTTTACTTTCTCTCTAGGTCATGTCGGTTGGGGAATCTCTTGGTACATCAATGGATTGTTGATACCCGTGATTAATGTGGTTCGGGGCAGCAGATATACTTTCGTCGTGGAAGGTGGTTCTGATCCGGATATACCGGCGCGTTATCATCCATTCTATATTACGGACGACCCGATAGGCGGTTACCAGCACAAAACGGCTGAGGAGAAAGCGGTAAAAAGGATTCCTCTTGCATACAAAATTCTCTAAAAAAAGTTGTCATACGACTTCTTAATTTAATTTCTCTGTTAAGCAAAGAATCTGAAATTCCTTTTTTTTTAAACATTCTTAAGACGCAAAGATATTTGAAAGTGCACGTAAAAGAATTTTTTTAATTAGCACAGAGTTTGTGACGATACTTTTTCTCGTTTGGCTTTAATAGAAAGTAAAGATATTTGCCGGTGTACTCCGACAACGCGGCAAGATTATTCCCACTGGCACGGGTCGTCTCTGCAATTGGATGCCGGATCAGAATCAACCGCCCGCGGATGACTTCGCATCTTTCGGAGCTTATCAGCGCACTCTGACCCTTGAATGCGACCACGGTGAACCGGGTTTTGTGGAATGGACGCCTGACGAAAATACACCCGACACGGTGTATTATCAGGTAATTCAGCCCGATATAATTAGTGTCGATTTGTATAAATCTTTATTTATTTATTATCTGTTTAATTTGCACAAATAATATGAAGTACTTTTAAATTGATTTTTAACTATATGAAGTAATTTTCTTCCAGTGTTTCACGCATCGTTATCTAGGCTGGAAGATTAATGTTCTTGATAGCTGCGATCTCAATAACGAGCCATCGTCGGCGGCCAGTGAGAAGCATGAGATGTATCTGGAGCCAGCTAAAGGCCGTCAGAATCAGCCGACGAATCAGGATCTAGAATACGGCGCTAGCATAGCCGTAGCGAGCAAGGTAATGCCACCAGAAGAGTTTCTTCATCAACAGCATGTTCATCATCCTCACCGCGAATACGGTCATCGTTATCCCCATCATACGACGACTAACAGCAAGTTAAATGCCTCACATCACCACTCGCAGCTACTAACGAACGCCAATAACAATTACGATCGCTTGCAATCATCATCATCATCATCCTCCGAGAACTCGAACGAGGCACGTCTGAAGGACGCGTATCGTGTTGATGAGGAAGCTTTGCAGCAGCAGCAACAACGGCCGGTCACGACTACTCACGAGCAGTCGCCGTCCCTTCGTGTCGGTCATCTCACGGAGCCCGGACGGGAACAAATTCAGCAGCAGACTGCCACTAACCAGCAATTGTCTAACCTCGTTGCAGATAACCAACGACCAACTTCATTGAATCATGGGACAAAGTTGTCTTATGTAGGGCTGGCCAGCGGCAACCACGGCCAGTTACCATACTCCCGAGCACCGCATTATTACGCGACCAATTACCATCACGTTCGCCATCAGCTTTCTCCGCCTCCTCCTCGTTATCATCATCAACACGAACCTCCGAGGGCCCAACTGATGATCATACGCCGACCGGTAACACTAACGCGCCATCCGATGTTGCAGACTTTACAAGCCGCTAATATGATAACTTCGACAAACGCGTTATCATTGCCGTTCCCGTTGCCATTATCATTGCCGTCGTCGTTATCTTTGCCGTCGCCATCGCGACCGATTTTCATCGAGCGCAAAAAGTCCGTTTATCGACCGCCCGCTATCGCAGCGATGACGACGACGATGATGGCGACGACACTGAAAACGACAATTGACCAAGCGGCTAATCCGTCGCTTGAGAAACCCGCGGCAAAAATTGACACGAAGCAACAACGTGCGAAACTTGAAGCGAAAATGAGCTCGGAGATCATTGCGGAAATTTCCGACAATCTCATGGACTCTTCCTCGTGGACGCTCCTGAAACCCGCACGCAATACCGGCTTTGATCCTGATTCTATTGTCATCGAGGGCGGTTTCAAACCAATTATCAGAAACGTCGTAGACAACGCGCCCGATGTCGCGCAGAAGAGGACGGATCCGTGGCGCGAGGACGACAAAAAAATGTATGGGAAGCGTTCGGATTATCGGACGATTGATGAGTTCTCGCCCATCTTTATGCCATCGCTGCCCGTCGTGACGACATCCACGATCGACGGCGGCAGGAAGCGAAAGAAGAAGACATCTCCTGCGCGCTTTTCGCCGCGACTCGACGACCTCGACGACATGGAGATGGCGGCTGATCTTAGATTGGATACTTATTATCTACCGCCGATTGCGAGAACGCGACCTGAGCAACTACCATCTTCCTCCTCTTCCGGCGTGCTAATCACTTATGACGGTAAAAAACTCAAGGATTCCACCGGCCTGGCCAGATCCATTTCCAACATCGAACATCGCGATAGCAAGGGAAGACTGACGTCGGAACTGCTCAGCAGAACGCCGCAGTTCGGTAAGTTTCAAGGCGAGCTTCCTCCGCTGATTCCCGGCGAGATGCGCACAAACGGCTCGTACGAGAGGCGATATCGTTTATCGGATGTCGATCTATCCCTCCGCTCCGAATTCCTGCCCAAGACGAGATTAACACTGGTGGAGAGATCGAAGAGATCCCCGCCAGAGGGACATCGGACAATGTCCAGCGTCAATTTTCAACGAGACAACTCGTATAGCAACAATCACGGTCGCCGGGAACGCGAACAGGTCGAAACAGTCAGCGGAGGAGCAACTCGCGTTGGCAATCTCGGATTTATCGTACTGATCACGATCGGTGCATATTGCGCGATCTGAAATCATCGGCGATGTCTTTTTGTCCCTTGATGAAGAGACATCAGTAGTATCCTTGCGAGATCGGAAG
>NW_021848882.1:252842-257813 GCF_003651465.1 Formica exsecta | reverse complement strand
AGATTGCTTATTGTCCGAGTGCGTCTCTCACTATAGGCTTGCACGCGGATATAGCATTCGCGTTCGGAAATAATAGACGATATACTCTATTTGCGTTAACACTGGGGAAGGCATTTACTAACCTAATGAGAAAATTACGGTTTCCTATACAAGTAGTACAATCCACCTGTCAAACTCTTGCGTCTCGCTTCTGGTCTCGCTCTCTTGATCGCATTCTCTTTGCGTAACAGCCACTAGCTACTGACATGAACAACGTGAATCGACGGCTTTTTTAAGGCACGTAGACATTTTTACGATGCTTTTTAGCTATTATATTATATCTGGAAAGAGAAAAAGTATGTGAGTTTTTTCATTTAATTAAAGCGTACGAATTTGTTTTCCTATATTAGAAAACGGAATTGTCATGTCTGAAAATAGACAAACGTGAAAATCCGATCGGGCTTCGAAAATGTCAACTTATAACTGGCACCAGAGACGTTTGCAGCAACAGGTACTTATTGAGTTTTGCTGGTGTATCTGTAAATAAGTTAATAAAGATAATCTTGATACACACAGGTTATCAAATTGTTGTGCGTATATTAGCTCCTAGTTTTAAGAACAATCGAAGAAAGATGACACGTACATTCGATTTCAATAATGGGCAAGTATCTGGTAAATTAAAATATTTCCCTAAATATTTTTAAGTTGTACTTTAATAGAATCTAGAATCGATTTATTGTTAGGTAAAAGAAGAAAATGACGCGCAAATGCGATATTAATTACGATAATATATTTTATTGCATAGAATAGAAAACAATTGTTATACAATATAATCGACACAACAATGTTAAAATTACAATGTACGAGGAAAACTGAGATTGAGCCATTTTTCATCAAAAAAAGAAATAATTCACACACAATCTCCGACAACGCGTGTAATCATCCTTTGTCTATCGCACTTACATTCTTACAAAATTCCGTACACGGATTCCATTTAAGTACATACCTATGAAAAGAAATAATAGAAAATCCTATACGTATATATGTAAAAATTATTTTCCAAAATCTTATCAATCGCTGCAAAAATATAATCGTAAAAGCATAAAAGAGGAGCACACACAGGCATATCCACGTCCGCTGTAGGTGTTCTAAATTAACAATCATTAAGATTTCGCATCACCGTTGAAATATCAGATCATGATGTCAGAAGGCAAAACGATAGTATCGAATGTGATATAGATTTTACTTTTAAAATTTGTATCACTGATATTAATAAAGGAATTGTCTGCAGAAAGATTTTATGGCTCATTGAAAAGTATATTTAGCGATTTAAATAATTGTTAGCTGCAGTTTCGAGTAATTAGTAATCATTAAAAATCAGTTAAAACAAAGTTGATTATGGAGTATATAGAATGCAGAGAACGCAGAAATTGTTAGATAAAATTTATATACGGAAAGAGGATTTTGCATAGTTTGTTTCACACTTATAATATCAAACAGATGAATAAAGTTTAAAAAAACTCTTCTTTCGACATGTATGTACCATAAGAGAAAAATTCAATTTCTCACTGCTGACGTCACAATCTGGTTGTGTGTGTGTGTGTATGTGTGTGTGTATTGGCGACTGATTTAGAAAATTTCAAGGTATGTATATGTATAATAGAGAATACATATCGAACAGCTAAATAGCAGAACATTTTAATCGCGGAAATTATTATTATTCTTAATACACATAATCGATACCGCGCATATTTACATATATATATTACAGAAGATNTATATATATTATATATGTTATATCCCTTATTAGTTATACAAATATAATGAACACTTGGTTAATTATTCTTCTACAACTTTAAGTAATATACAAACTTTACACCCAGTCATATGCTTTCTCGGTGATAAAATTTATGGCTATAAACGACAGTTTCTATACATTTAGCATTGCATATTATTATACTGCACTATTGCGTACATGTTATGTTTCAGTCGATTAATTTTTAATTTCATTCCGTATATATCATAAATATGTTCAATGAAAGTTCTTTTCTTAACAATGTGTTAGTTATGATTGTAAAATGACATCTTTAAAAAAAGCGACAAAAAAGCACGTTCGTCTGATTAATAATAAGCGTTATACATTTTAACGCGTTTTAAATTTTCATTTATAAAAGTATCATGAGATACTAAAATATCTATTGCAATATAAAGTTACACAACTGTATATATTGCAATTTGCCTTTCTGAAAGATAAAAATCTGAATATTCTAAAGTTGCAATATACATTAATCGGAAAAATATAATTTTCTCGATTATACTATTCTTGTAAAAAGTTGAAATTTAATTCCGAATTCAATTTCAAAATCGTTTTCGAACTCTTTCAATTCACAATGAAAACATTCTTATCAATATACCATTATCGTAATATAACGTATACAATATGGTTGCTAATTTCTATTTATCATAATCCGTTAATGTGTGTTTACGAAAGAAAGTATATATTAAACAGATATACATATATTATGTGCAAAGAAAAAGATGTTCCGCATTTTCTATTATTAGCGAGAAATTTATTAGGTATACGACAATTTTGGCAATCTATCATGAGATTATAATTCGGATTTTGCAAATAAAAACAAGGATCAGAAAATTTTTTTACATATTTAAACATTCAATGCACAAAGCATAGACAAAAGTTTATACAATGCAATCAAAGCAATCTGCTTTCCATTAATATCAACATAATATACATATACAATAGAGAATAAGAAATATAAGCGCGCGCGCTAAATAATAAATGTTTATGATAAACATTTCAACAAAAATCATGGAATCAATATTTTGTATGATTAAAATTTACAGCGTTTATAACAAATTTGCGTTTTTGATGAAATTGAAACTTACAATCAATTATGCACGATGAATTTTGATAAAATGTGAATATTTGATCGAATATTTATTTTGCTTGTCTCTACCATATTGATATACTTGATTAATAAATAAAAGCAATGATTCCTAATTACAGGAGTGCAAATACAATTTTTGGTTCGAAAAATGTGACGTTACAGCATTACACTAGAAAAATGATAGTCTTTGTGCACTTTACCGATGAAAGATTAGATACATTTTTTATATGGAGTACATACACATAAACATGAAAAAACATTTTGAGAATTCCAAGTGATATCAATTAAAAAGAAAGATAGAAGTCTTTAAATCAAAAAGTCTAGTTTCCTTGGTGATATAGTTTCTGTTAAATAATAGACTCGTCCCTTTTGATATAAACATTCTTTATACTATGTATTCGATATATACATAAATCTAATTCTTCAAATCATAATTTATAAATACATCAATAATATACTTGATGTTTTATACGCAACGAAGACAAAAATACTCCAATTCCAATATCTTACACTTTATATTTATATATCATGATGGACATTTGCGCGCACTTTTCATACAAAATTATACTTGAAACGTTGCAAATTGAATAAATTTTCCCTTCTCAATTCATTTTTAATAACAACTAAAGAAAATATACTTCAACGCATTTTGCACGAGAAATAAGTTATTATAAACTGCTTCTATATTTAATTGGAACAGCAATGGGAAAACAAAACTATTGCATTTTCCAAAATATTTTACATGGAAAGATATAATCATCATAACTGAAAGTTACTTTTAAATCCAACTGTAATAACGATTAGGAAACATACTCTACTCGCATTTTCAAAAATGTTTTGTAATGAAAAGACGGTCGTTATAACTAAAAATAAATATTTTTGCTTCTTGTTCGATTGTTTGAGCGAAAATAAATCATAAAAAAGCTTACTTAATAAAAGAAAATAAAATCAAGAAATTAATTACATTATTAACACACAATGTTTTAATGACGCATTACGTGTTCTCGTCGATTGTCATTGTACCATCCGACACAATTATTAGGTAGCTTTGAAGCATTGAATGTTATAATTGTTTGTCCAATATATTATATCATATGTGCATACAAGTCACACTATCACAAATGTGTTAGTACATGAATGGGCAACTGAGAAATATGATGATTTTTTAGCAACTTTTTTTCTCCTTTTTTTCGTTTCTAAACCTAAAATAATTATTTTGCAAAACTTGATATTTTTTTAGATTAAAGTGCAAAGTACAACTACAATAGTAGAAAATGTGGAACGTCCTATTACATCTACATAAAAATCATTGTATAGGGATAATATATATATTAAATAATATATATATATATATATATATATATACATATACATATATTCTCGATACCGTGCGAGATTAGCAACTTTTCGAACGACGATTTTCTCTCCACAGTTGACGTTTGATAGACGGTATTTTTCCTCGCTTCTTACGGCGAACTCGTAATATCCTACGGAGGAAAATTTCTCGACGCTGACAAAATCGGTTCGAGGTTCAACGAGACTAGGTTATGTCCGAATCCTACGCGCGATATTACACGTGACTTTCCGCGCACGACTCCGCCAACGTTCGCGAGTCGCGCGAACATATGAATCACACGATAGTCGACAAAAGTAGCTCCAAAGTGGACAATTGCACCGACGAGATACTGGGTTTGTTCGCGTTGCTTGAACTTTTTGCATTCAGTATCTTCGCTTTCTCTTTCTTCAAGATCCGAATATATATTTATCTCGTTTTCAGTGCAGAACTTCTTTGGATCTTCTTCTTCTTCTTTTATGGCTGGTTGGGCATTAGTCGCCCATACACCATTATTTCTTACTGGAACTTCTTTGGAATTACAAGCAACGCGAACAAACCTACTATTAAAGACCGTCAGCCCTGGGTAAACTTTTGTGACCATCAAGTTGGCCCACGGGGCCCGGAGGTAATTGAAGAATGTCGACATTACCGGCCGTTTGATTGGATCGAAGATAATTACACGAATTATTTAATTCATACGGTTATTTTACTTCATCCAGTTATTTTATTATCGAAAACACCGACGAGATA
>NW_021848882.1:243745-252782 GCF_003651465.1 Formica exsecta | reverse complement strand
ACGCGGTACTGTAGGTAAGTAAATCTTTGCATTGTCGATAATAAAACAGTAAATTTACAATAAAATGTTTATTTTGTTGTTCTTGAGGCAGTTATATAAAAGATCTATACATTTTTGATAATAAAACAATAACTGGATGAACTAAAATAACGCGCAGCGAGTTTTTTTTCCAATCACACTAAATCCTATAAAACCACCGGTCTTTAATGATATCTCGTCAGTGGTCTAGTTTCCACCGAAGTATTAATTCGCATTTAGTGCGGCGTAGGACTAAATTTAAGTCGATGGAAATACGACTGATTGCGTTCATTTCTCTCCTACTCCGATCTACAAGCTTTGTCGGAGTGGCAGCGAATTGACACGAAATTTAGGCGGTGGAAACCATAGACATACAGAATGGACTGAGCGCTTAGAACATATATAAATGGAAAGAGAATGCCTTTGTTTCCCGATAGAAAAACATGTCGGAAGGAAGTAAGAAAGAAAATCATAGTTGCCTCTCTCTTGTGAGTTACTTTGCTCAAAAGTGCGCATGCGCGGCCATGTGTGTGTACACAAAAGTATGTATACTACAGACACGATGCTTGTATGTGTAGTTACTCACAAGAGAGAGGCAACTACGATTTCTTTCTCACTTCCTTCGACACTTTTCAGCCTGCTATTCTCCTTCCATTTACATATGTTCTAAGACTGAGCGTTGCGATAGACAAACGCGCGCTCGCTGTAGATAGAGAGATACTATATGGGAGGCCTATTTTGTCTCTTTTCTTAGTATCTCATTGGTGATTTTGTCCCCCGCCATATAGAAAATTACCAATGAGATGCTAGGAAAAGAGACAAACATAGGCCTCCCATATAGTACCTCTCTTTCTACAGCGGGCGCGCGTTTCTTTATCTCGCAATGCTCAATCCAGTCTATATATCTATGGTAAAAACGCTTGAAAGTACATGATGCCAACCTTTATTTTTCATTATTTCGTAACCATCAATACATAGTCGATATATAGTCCATATGTTGATGTTCGTAACAGTTATCGTTTGTTCGTATTAATTATCAAAATGGAAAATAAACGAAAAATTTGTCAAGGATTATGTTTATTTACATTCACAAGCAAAAGTTAAGTTGGCTCTACTGAAATATCAATCTTTCTCGCTTTTATTCTACTTCTAGTGGAAACAGTATGTTAAATTCGATGCGCACCGAAACAGAATCGGATTGACGACTTCGGTAGAAACTAGATCAGTGACAAGGTACATTTTTTGGGCGTAGAGTATGAAGATTGAGGAATGAGGGTAAAATCCGTATCAGACTACGCATTGAAGATTAAAGATTAGAATTTGACTAATCTGAAGCCCGTATCAGACTACGCATTGAAGATTGAGATTCAAGATTTAAGATTGAAATTTGACCAATCAGGACAAAGAAATTTTAGTTCCTTTTGTTCTGATTAGTCAAATTCACTGATCTATATATCTGGATTGCTGATCGCCTTTTGGCTTCTGCACACAGGACGCGGAAACGCTTGCCGCGCGGCAAAAGGCGACGCGGTAGCCAATCAACTTACAACTTTTCCATTAGAGGGAAAAATTGATTGGCTACCGCGTCGTCTTTTGCCGGGCGGCAAGCGTTTCCGCGTCCTGTTTGCAGAAGCCATTTGTTCTTAAGACTCAAAAGCGTCCCCAAATGGACGCCGCCATCTTACCCGGCAATTTGCCTCCGAGCGTGGGAAATTCAAATGAGTTTGACTAAAACCACGGTCTATGTAAGACTGCAATTGAAACTTACGTTTACGTAACATTTTTGCTGTTATTAATTTAAAAAATCAGAATTAAACGATGAAACAGATCATAAAATAGACCAAAATATTACAAGATGTTATGTTTAATAAGACAATTAATTCTTTATTCATTCAATAAAGGTTCCTATCATATGTTTTAATTGCGATAATACAATCAACTTGTCATGATTCGAGGAATTTTGGATTTTTTTAAATATTTACAACTTAATCATTTTTTATGGGTCTTATAAATAAAATATTTACAAATATAGAGAATGTTACCATAGTTGGACCTTCCTTTTCGTGTGCAGCTGTTACAAAGTTAAAAAAAAAGGTAAAAGTTAAAAAACTATTAAAAAGTTTATTAAGCGGTATCCATGATCTGCACTTATTGGTATCACTTAGAGAACCACCACGCATGCGCGCATCTCGGGCGTGTAAAATGGCGGACCTTCAATTGGGTACATCGCCAGGAGGCCTATCAGCAATCCAGATATATAGATCAGTGGTCAAATACCAATCTTTAATCTTTAATCTTCAATTTTTAATGCGTAGTCTGATACGGGCTTGAGGGTTGATTGTGTATCTTATAACAATGTGAAAATTATAAAAGTGAGGAAATTCACTAGAGTATCTACGATTTCATTCCTCGAAATCTAGTAAATCTGTTCACTTTTATAATTTTCACTTTGTCTCAAGGATACACAATCGACTCCCAGAACAAAAAGAACTAAAATTTCTTTATTCTTATTGGTCAAATTTCAATATTGAATCTTGAATCTCAATCTTCAATGCGTAGTCTGATATGAGCTTAAGGTTATTTAAAGGAAGGTTAAAGGCCAATTTTACCAAGTCCGGTTAGATGAACCCATCGACATATAGTACTGGATGGAGCACGCGGCAAGATTTCTTTGTTCTTTCGTATTGAGCGACCTAGAAAGAGAAAAGTAGATGTGTGGGCACGGATCTCTCATTCTGTTCTCGTTTCATTGGTTGAATTTTGTCTAAGGAGAAGGGGAACAATACTGTATTCTTATAAGTTAGGAACATTCTTAACCTTATTGCTACTTATAAGTGTGTAGCGTATATGAACATAGCATATAAAAATGATATTATCATATACGTTACAAATAATTAGTAATATAATTTCTGCCTGTTTTTATCCAAAACAAATGGGTTAGACAAAGATGTATAAAATTTTGAGATGCTTCATGGCCTCATAGCTTTATGAGCCGCTACTATTCATGCATCGTCTTGTCTTTTTCTACGTCTGTCAACACGGTTTCGGTTCCATGCTCCGTCTAGTACTATATGTCGATGGATGAATCATAGACATATACACAAACTTCTATATATTACCACCGACGAGATACTATTAAAAACCGTCAGCCCTGGGTAAACTTTTGTGACCATCAAGTTGGCCCAGTGGGCCCGGAGGTAATTGAAGAATGTCGACATTACCGGCCGTTTGATTGGATCGAAGATGATTACACGAATTATTTAATTCATACGGTTATTTTACTTCATCCAATTATTATTGTATTATCGAAAATACCGACGAGATATCATTAGAGACCGATGGTCTTATATGATTTAGCATATTACTGGAAAAAAACTCACACTAAATCCCATAAGACCACCGGTTTTTAATAATATCTCGTCGGTGATATTACTAAACCGCTAACTCCTACGGAATACATGGCCCCGAAAAGTATGTACACAACACATGCGCGCACACACACACACACACACAAACACTCCTCGTCTGTACCACCACCGGAAATAAGTTGGCGCTGGAAGTTCATATTTTTTAATAAATAACTGCTCAAACGATTGCTCCTTAATTGCTCCGTCAAAATCCACATTTGCTCTCTTTTTAAAATTAATATTTTTTTAAATATTTACAAAAAACGTAAAATTTATCATTTTCACTCAAAAACATATTTCCAATAGTTTTCTGCAACTATATCCAGCATAAAACGGTTGCTCCTTAATTGCTCCATATTGCTCCATCATTATTTTCATGATTTATTGCATTTTTTATCGAAAATTAATAAATTAATCATTTCCAATGTGGCGTTCCTGCGGCTGAATTCAAAACCATTTTTGTTACCAACTTCATGAAATATATTTGTAACCATTTTCACACATTTCATTTATTGATTTAACACTTTACATAACAACATATTAAACATACGACAAATTATGTAACATTCATTCGTTCGTTCATTGACCATCAATCTGTACACATCTCGCTCGTGAATTAAATATTTTATTAGTAAAAAGGAAAGTCTAGTGATTTAACTATAGCGCTACCACAACTGGTGACCCCGACGTGATCACGGGCTTTTGAGAATTCACGTTCAAGCGTGGCGAATTTGAATCAGTGATCCGCGAATTTAGTGAGCCATCGAGTTTCGAGTTCCGCTGTGATTCTTGTGTGATTTGTGGCTTGTGTTCTTCGAGTCGACGAGATTTTCGAGTCATCGAATTTCCAAGGACAGCGAACTACTAGACTTCTGAAATTCACAATGCAGAGTATTGACAGAGTTTGACGATGCCTTCGGACGAATCTTCGACTTCGAATCCTACAGCGTCAGCATCAGTTCCATCGGCTGGAGAACATCATCAACGTTTGACTGGTAAACAAAATGTAGTTGCAGATTCACTCTCTAGAATTGAATCCGTTTCGATGCCTATCATAGTTTCTCTGGAAGAGTTAGCAGAATTACAAAAAGAAGATGAAGAATTGAAAACACTTCTCACTAATTCTTCCCTCAAGCTTCAAAAACTTGTACTTACTGGCTCGACTACGCCTATTTTCTGTGACTGCTCTACTGTTAATATCCGTCCTTATGTACCTCAACAGCTTCGTAGGAAAATTTTTGATGTTGTTCATGGTTTATCTCATCCAAGTGGTCGTTCTACCTGCAAACTAATACAACAAAAATTTATTTGGCCAACTATGAAGAAAGATATAAAAGAATGGGCTCGATTGTGTTTGCCTTGTCAACGTGCCAAGATCCAAAAGCATACCAAGAATCTTCCTCAAAAGATTGCTATTCCAGATCAGCGTTTTCAGCATATTCATCTAGATTTGATTGGACCTCTTCCTATTTGTCAAAATTTTCGTTATTGTTTAACCATGATTGACAGATTTTCTAGATGGCCGGAAGCAATCCCTCTTACTGAAATTTCAGCTGATACTGTTTCTACAGCTTTTTATACGCACTGGGTTGCGAGGTATGGTGCTCCGCAGACGATCACAACCGACCAAGGTCCTCAATTTGAAGCTGCATTATTTAAGGCTCTCACCAACCTAATTGGTTGCGAGCGTATTAGAACCTCAGCTTATCATCCGGCTTCTAATGGTATTCTGGAACGATGGCACCGTACATTGAAGAGTGCTATTATGTGTCACGCAAATGAAAACTGGATTGAAATTTTGCCAACAGTTTTACTTGGACTTCGTACTTGCTTTAAAGAAGATTTGAATGCATCTCCTGCGGAAATGCTTTATGGATCTACATTAAGAATTCCGGGAGAATTTTTCATTGAAGAGGATCTTCCATCTGACCCTGAAATTTTCATCGAAAAACATAGAATACATATGAGAGAGATCAAATCAAGACCTACTGCACATCATCACAAAAAAACACCTTTCTTTCATAAAAATTTATATGATTGCACTCATGTTTGGATTCGTGAAGATGCAGTTAGGAAATCTCTTCAACCTCCTTATTGGCCCTTTTCGTATTGTTAATAGAATTAATGATAATCTATTTGCAATCGATGTTGCAGGAAAAATTGTCAATATCACCACAGAACGTCTTAAACCAGCCTTCCTACCGAAAGAAACCAGCGATGATGTGATTATCATGACGTCTCCTTCTCCTTCTTCTTCCAATTCACCTCAGTCAACCTTACTTGGAAAGAACATATGAACATATTCTGGTCCTAGGAAGAAAGTTAGATTCGCAACGTAGTACGTCGCTGGGAGGGGAGTACTGTGGCGTTCCTGCTCAAAATCATAAAATCATTTTTGTTACCAACTTCATGAAATATATTTGTAACCATTTTCACACATTTCATTTATTGATTTAACACTTTACATAACAACACATTAAACATACGACAAATTATGTATCATTCTTTCGTTCATTGACCATCAATCTGTACACATCTCGCTCGTGAATTAAATATTTTATTACTAAACAGTAAAGTCTAGTGATTTAACTATAACACAACCACACCAAAGCGACGCCATCGCCACCTATTGGCCGCCTATCTGAACTACATCGCTCAGCAGCCAATGGCGAGAATATTCAAACATAATATAACATAAAACGATTGCTTCTTAATTCCTTCACAGTGCTCCATCATTATTTTCATAATTGATTGCATTTTTTTATCGAAAATTAATAAATTAATCATTTCCAAAGCAACGCCGTCGCCACCTATCGGCCGCCTATCGGAACTATATGGCTCAGCAGCCAACGGCGAGAATATTCAAACATAATATAACAGCTTTATTGTTTATAACTATATCTCAAAGAGTTTAATCTCTCAAAGATTACTCTCAAAGAGTTTCCTATTGATTTTTTGGTAGAATAATTGCTCCTCGCTTGCTTTATTATAATATTCGCGATCGCTCCACTTGTATAATTAATTTTTTATGATATATTAGCAAAAAACCAATCATTTTTTTGGAAAAACATATTTTCCGTAGTCTACTGCAAGTATAACCAACATAAAACGATTGCACCTTAATTGCTTCATATTTAAGATCGTCTTAAGCCCGTATCAGACTACGCATTAAAAATGAAAGATTGAAGATTAAAGATTGGAATTTGACTAATCAGAACAAAAAAATTTCAGGGTATGTTTCCTGTAATCTCTCACTTCGTATCCGTTCCTGTTCCTTTAAAAAATTTTTGTAATCAAACAACGCCTGGTGACATTCTACTTTTAAATCTAACTGCAGTCGAGATCCTTTTTCAATGGCTTCGTGAATGGTCATAATACTGTCATTGAAAGCAAGTAGTTTACTCATATAGGCAAAGAGTTTACTGGAACAAACGGAATTGAACTTTGATTGCATCTCTGCGTTTATATCTAATATCGATCCAATTGTAGGGTAACGACATTTGTATAAACACTTCTTACTTTTGGTCTTCAACATCGCCTTCCTTATTACTAAGGATAGAAAGAATAGTGGCACTATGAAGACATAATTTGATGGCCTTGGCGTTTATCAGTGTGTCACTTGTAACATTCTGCAATGCAACTCCAACAGATTCTTCTTCATGTCGCCTTCGTCCGTCATCTGTGTATTCTGCAATTCAACGATTTCAAAGATTTCAGATCGAATTTCATGTCCCGCGCATTATTAACGACATACGTTTATATTTTGCTTGAAGCATTAATAACCTGGCATTCAAATGCATCAGGGACTCTCTGGCCGTCTGGATCTTCTCCTTGACTGGTTTGAAATCGTTCAATGAAATCGCACCGATCGGGAACTTGTTGAGCACCGCGTTTAGGCTCTTCACAGATTGCTCCAACTCATCGAGCTCCATTATTGAGAAATTTACAAAAATTTCTTGCAAACAAGAGATATATATTATTCACTGTACATACATACACAAATTGTTTACCACCGTCTGTTTTTGAATCCAGGTGGACAGGTTTGTCTTCTTAAAAACCCAAATTTACTAGATCCCTATTTATTCATCCATCAGAGCATTCGGTGGACCCGATTGGTCAATCAAATCAGAGAGGAGCCTGAGAGGGGTAACGCCATCGTTTTTCATAAGATACTTTTTCTAGCTGGTACAGTAGCGTTATCTAGATCCATTTTAAAGCCGGCGGAACTACATAGCCAGATTCACTTTACGGTAAAACAACCGGTTGGTACATACCGGAAATAAGTTGGCGCTGGAAGTTCATATTTTTTAATAATTTATAGCTCAAACGATTGCTCCTTAATTGCTCCGTCAGAATCCACAATTGCTCCCCTTTTAAAATTAGTAGTTTTCGAAATATTTACAAAAAACGTAAAATTTATCATTTTCACTCAAAAACATATTTCCAATAGTTTTCTGCAAGTATATCCAACATAAAACGATTGCTCCTTAATTGCATCATATTTAAGATCGTCTTAAGCCCGTATCAGACTACGCATTGAAGATTGAGATTCAAGATTCAAGATTGAAATTTGACCAATCAGAACAAAACAATTTTAATCCTTTTTGTTCTGATTAGTCAAATTCCAATCTTTAATCTTCAATCTTCCATTTTCAATGCGTAGTCTAACATGAGCTTAAAATGTGGTCTTGGGTCGTCGTTACGCGTTGTTCGTTGCCGTCCTTAGTGCCGGTCCACAATAGGTAATTTAAGCCCTAAGCCTTAAGAAATTGACCAATCACAATCAAGTATGAAGAAAATACTCGACTGTGATTAGTCAATTTCTTAAGGCTTAGGGCTTAAATCACCTATTGTGGACCGGCACTTAAACAGAACCAAACATGTTTCAACACGTTAAGGCCATTGCACGTTCCAAAGGTTTTAGTCGTAATTGTAAGGCCGTAAGCAAATCGACCAATCACAATCAAGCATTCTAAAATGTAATAAGAATGTTTGAACTGTGATTGGTCGATTTGCTTACGGCCTTACTATTACGACTAAAGGGCCCGAGCACAGACTCTTGCATAAGCGCGTAACCATAAGCATAAGGAAATTGATTGGTCCATAAGCATATGCATAAGGAAATGAACCAATCAATTTCCTTATGCATATGGTTATGCGCTTATGCAAAAGCATATATGTAATACTACTATATTGCTAGTCAAAGCTCAATGCAGACATATATCGATCTCTTGCTCCTACAATTCATTTACTTTATGCGCAAAGCGCATGCGTTGATATACGTAGAGGCTAATCTAAAAAGCTGCGTTTAATATTGCTGAAAATGTTTATTTTTATTCTTTGTATAAAACAATTAGAATCTTTAATAAAAATACAAAATATAAAACTGAAGAAAATAAATTATATAATCTATTTTTTGGGTGCAGATCCGAAAAGTACTCCCGATTTTTTTGAAACTCAGTATTCTTACGTATTTTGATGCGTTGATTACAAATATCATAGTGAAAATTGGCGACTATTTGATTTTCATGGTGAAAACCGTGAAAAACCCATAAAAATTATAGTTTTTACGCTTATCTGAGTAAATACGGAAAATCATGATAAATGTTTTA
>NW_021848882.1:241259-243616 GCF_003651465.1 Formica exsecta | reverse complement strand
CAAATCTATTTGTCTAGTTTTTTGGTAGTGGAGCCTCCCGCAGGGGGGCAGAACCCACTGTTTCCACGCATACACTTTTCCACGCGAAGCGAGATTCCACATGGGTTTAAAACTTTCCACGCAAAGCGAGGTTCCACGCAAACCTATTTGTCTAGTTTTTTGGTAGTGAAGCCCCCAGCAAGAGGGCGGAACGCACTGTTTCCACGCATACACTTTTCCACGCGAAGCGAGGGTCCAAATATAAAAGCACCTCGGTTTGTGAAAGGCGAGGGGACTCACAGTTAATCAGCACTCTAAAGTTAGGACTTTTCTGTTAACGCTGTTACTGTCTTTATACTCCATTTCCTCGAAAACTATTATTCGTACGGTGAAAATGTGTAAAACCTAAAATGTTTATCTCTGTGAGATCTAAAATTTTTGTCTAAAACATTTATCATGATTTTTCGTATTTACTGAAATAAACGTAAAAAACTATAATTTTTATGGGTTTTTCATGATTTTTACCATGAAAATCAAGTAGTCGCCAATTTTCACTATGATATTCGTAATCAGCGCGTCAAAATACGTAAAAATACTGAGTTTCAAAAAAATCGGGGATGAGTATTTTTCGGAATTTTATCCCATTTTTTATGTATTTCTAGTCTCTTCAGAAATCTGAAAAGAATTTAATTTTTATTAATTATATTATGAGTGATTGTTTCAATCTCATTATTTGTCAATAAATTTACTTGTGTAAAGTTGCTTTTCTTCTACATATGTAATTGAATCGCATTATTGTATGTTGTCTTTTTTATCATTTCTTAAATTAATGAAATTGGCTCAAGGAAACCCTCGCATGCGCATTGCCAGTCAAGTACACGAATTGTGGAAACGAGAGATTGATATATGTCTGCACCGTATTGTTTTCGTCAACGCCGTTCATTGGGAAGATACGTGACTAGCAATATAGTAGTGTAATATGTGCAAAAGTCTAATTGGGCCCTAAAACTTTTGAACGTGCAATGGCCTTAACGTGTTAAAACATGGTTGGTCCTGAAGCATTCTTATCATTTCAGTTGGAACCCTGCTAATTTTAACCGTCGGTTAATCTAACCGGACTTTGTGAAATTGGCCCTAAGGACGGCAACAAACAACGCGTAACGACGATCCAAGACCACACTTTAAGCCCGTGTCAGACTACGCATTGAAAATGGAAGATTGAAGATTGACGATTGGAATTTGACTAATCAGAACAAAAAGGATTAAAATTTCTTTGCTCTGATTGGTCAAATTTCAATCTTGAATCTTGAATCTCAATCTTCAATGCGTAGTCTGATACGGGCTTAAGACGATCTTAAATATGAAGCAATTAAGGAGCAATTGTTTTATATTGAATATACTTGCAGTAGACTACGAAAAATATGTTTTTCCAAGAAAATAATTGGTTTTTTGCTAATATATCATAAAAAATTAATTATACAAGTGAGCGATCGCGAATATTATAATAGAGCAAGCGAGGAGCAATTATTCTACCAAAAAATCGATAGGAAACATTGATTAAACTCTGAGATATAGTTATAAACAATAAAGCTGTTATATTATGTTTGAATATTCTCGCCGTTGGCTGCTGAGCCATATAGTTCCGATAGGCGACCGATAGGTGGCGACAGCGTCGCTTTGGAAATGATTAATTTATTAATTTTCAATAAAAAAATGCAATAAATCATGAAAATAATGATAGAGCACTGTGAAGGAATTAGGAAGCAATCGTTTTATGTTATATTATGTTTGAATATTCTCGCCGTTGGCTGCTGAGCTATGTAGTTCAGATAGGCGGCCGATAAGTGGCGACGGCGTCGTTTGGGAAATGATTAATTTGTTAATTTTCGATAAAAAATGCAATAAATCATAAAAATAATGATGGAGCAATATGGAGCAATTAAGGAGCAATCGTTTTATGCTGGATATAGTTGCAGAAAACTATTGGAAATATGTTTTTCAGTGAAAATGATAAATTTTACGTTTTTTGTACATATTTAAAAAAATATTAATTTTAAAAGGGGAGCAATTGTGGATTCTGACAGAGCAATTAAGAAGCAATTGTTTGAGTTGTTATTTAATAAAAATTATGAACTTCCAGCGCCAACTTATTTCTGGTGGCTGACGGTCTTTAAGAGGATGTCGGATTGTTCTGTTTTACCGACAGAATGCAAATATTAGTTAAAATGCAAAATATTTTTGTTAATTATAGATATTAATAAATCCTTTTCAATAATTAAAATACACATAGTAACGTAGTGCGGATTATATGATATCATGTAAAAAGAGAAAAAAATCTAAAATTGTAACGCGGTCACCTCGCTCGACGCTCGGATCGG
>NW_021848882.1:233335-241123 GCF_003651465.1 Formica exsecta | reverse complement strand
CGCAGGCGCGAAGCGATGAGCGCAAAGCGGTGAGAAGCGCAAGACCAGTGCGGCGTGCAATCGTTCCCGGTTTTATTTACAGGCGCGGACGGCGCGATTATAACTAGAGGACTTATTACAAACAGGCCTTATAACTAACGGACTTAGTACTAGACAGGGCTTACTACTAGCAGGTCTTAGAACTAGCGGGCTTATTACTAGACAGGTCTTATTACTAGCATGCGGTTACAATTAGCGGACTTAGCACGAACAGGCCTTAAGACTAGGAGGCGGTTACAACTAGCGGACTTAGCACTAACAGGCTTTACAACTAGCAGGTCTAGGACTACGAGACTTAGAATTAGCGGACTTATCTCTATCATGCGATTATATTTACAGCGCGGTTTGTACATGCACTTATTATCTAAGGTTAGGTCAGACGGCCAGGTATTGCCGGCAGGCTCGAGTGTCACGTCGAGCGCTGCCTAAGCAACGGAAGTCGGTTCAACCCGACGGGGCCAAGTACAACCTTGGCCCTCGGTAGATAGGAGCCGGTTCAACCCGGCGGGGCCGAGTTCAACCTCAGCCCGTGGAGCGGTCGCGACAGGAGTCGGTTCAACCCGACGGGGCCAAGTACAACCTTGGCCCAAGGTGTAGAGAGCCGGTTCAACCCGGCGGGGCTGAGGACAACCTTAACCCCAAGAGGTAGTAGGTAGTTGGATAGATCGGTATCAGGAGCTGGTCGGGATTCAGCTGCTTACTCAGCTTCCGAGAACTTGTCGTGTGTTGAATCGTACGGTGTCCAATCGTGTGGTGTCCAATCGTGCAGTGTCCAATAATGCGGTGTCCAATCGTGCAGTGAGCGTGTCCAATTGTGCGGTGTCTAAACGTGCGGTGTCCAATAATTCTGTGTCCAATCGTGCAGTGTCCAATCGTTCCGTGTCCAATACTGCGTGTCCAATCGAGCGGTGTCCAATCGTTCCGTGTCCAAACGGGTGTCACCCCGCGAGAGCAAGACAGAGCGTGTCGGCGAGCAAGATGGCCGTAGTAACGGTCCTACCTTTACAAAATTACAGTTTTGTTATCGGCTTCTGCCATCAACATTTGCTTAATATAAAAGATTTGTAATTTGCACATGCCTAACAAATGTATTCAGCGCTCGGCATTTTATCAAAAAGTATCAGTGAACTTTGAGAAGTGAGTTTAGAAGCTTTATAAAAAAGATTTTACTGTGCAAAACTTTCGTGCATATGTGTGTGTGCGAGATCGAGGCTCAAGAGTAAAATAGAGTAGTAGATTAGTTGCGTGATGTCGCGATAGACAGAGCTGCAATCTTACATGACAAGGACAGACATAATCGTACCAGAGAGAAGAATGAAAGTCGCCACGCTGCCGTTTTTCGTGTGACGCTCTTTCTAGGTCGTACACTAGCGTCACATACATCCAAAAGACAATGTTTCGGATTAAATAGCTTTTTGTTTAGGTTTTTGTAAGCTTCATTAAACATTATATACAAAAAAATATACATTTTTTTATATATAACGTACAAGACATTTACATTAAAAATTGTTTTTTCCTTCCCCATTCTTAAAACAAAGAGTATAAATCATGAAAAGCAATGTTAAATGATAATTTTAATTTAAAAAAGAATTCACATAATCTTATGTAAATATATTACAAGTACTGATAGCATTGATATCCATTTCAATAGTGCGCGGTGGATCACGAGAAAACACTTCGTCTCTCACGACGCGGATCGGGGTTCAAATCCGAGGTTTTTGGTTTATTTTTTTACTATTTTTTATAGTTTATGGTACATCATTACATGTACGAGTTCAAGATCTCATGGAAAACGTTTATATAGATTTCCGCTGCAGACAGATAAAATCATTTATGGATACGCAACAGTGGTAAGTTTTGATATATAATCTAATTACATACATTTTGCCGTATTTTGTACTTATATTTTTTGTATTAATCTTGTTTAATGTAAATTTGAATATGTGCATACTTATGTCATAAGAATATATAAACATTCACATTTATAGTGAAGAAGTTTATATATCGTTGGCCAAATTAGAACTAAGGAGTTCGGGATCGGGCAGGGTCGTCTCGCCGTGTCAACAATTTTGTAGTAGTTGTAGAAATAAAGTCATTTATTCATATACATCGGCTTTAAATTTTCTTGTCTTTCTCGAAGGCTTACTCGTCTCAAATCGGTCCGAATTGTCTCGCCATACAATCGCATTCATATTCTCGTGGCGGTCAATTCGGTCATATTTCAAACTGTATTATTCATTCAGTTAGGGCCGGTTGTTCCAACTTCTTGGTAGATTTACATTAACTGATAGGTGGCTATCTTACAGTTAAAGTATACCTTGTTGTGCCTCCGTGGAAGCACAGCGAATTTTTGGGGATCGTTGGCCAAATTAGAACTAAGGAGTTCGGGATCGGGCAGGGTCGTCTCGCCGTGTCAACAATTTTGTAGTAGTTGTAGAAATAAAGTCATTTATTCATATACATCGGCTTTAAATTTTCTTGTCTTTCTCGAACTTCAACTCGGCTTATCGTGGTATAGAATTGCTTCGCGTGCCTGATATCGCGGCTGCCGTCGCGAGATCAGCTGGGACGCTTTTTTTATTAAAATGATTTCAATTGTCCGTCTCGCGGTTGCTCTTTATTAAATTCGACGGTACGGTATAGTTTTATAATTTTATCTGCTTCGTGTGATTTTATGATTAGGACTGCCTAGCGCTCGTTCGAGGTGGGTAGTTTTATCACCTCCTGTTCGATTAGTTTTTTGGAGGGGATCGCTTAGCGACAGGACCATAGGTGGTCGTGTCGCTCGATTTTGGGTGGAAAAACCCCGGATGCAAGCTACGTATATTCTTTGCTTGCATTTCCGGCGTATCGTTCTTCGAGTCTCGCGAACGCGTGGCCTCCGCGCGTGGCTCGCTTTGACAGCGATTGCGCTCGTAACTTTATACGTCTTCCTCGACTTCGAGTTATAGTCGGAAGACGTTAAATAATATTTAATAATTAATAATTATGCTAATTTGGTTATAGCCGTTTTGGGCTATAACAACCTATTAGTTTACCGACAGGTTTCATGTGACATGTTGTTCCATGATATAAATATACCTATTGGGTAGTTACCTCGTAGATAAGTACGAAAAGCATTTCCGGTTTGTATAATGCTAATTTCATGTCATTAAAAAGTAAGGTTACATTAATATCATTTTAATATCTATTGATATGTACATATGTTGATCAATGGAGAATCGGAAAGAAGTATAGAAGAGAGTATAGAAGAGAGTATAGAAAGTGTTAAAAAAGTAATGAATTTCATGTATAAAATATATTTTTATGTTTAACGTATTCAAATCTTATTTGATTCTTATTATTGTGCTATACATGAAAGCAACATTATTTTATATTTCTTCTTTACTTATCTTTATCTTATCCTTATCTGACATTTTCTATCTATTATTGCAAGAAATGCAAAACAGATTCGTATTGTCATAACTGTTTCGTACAAAATTATAAGATGTAAATATTTGCATAGATACGTGGAATGTTCCTATCCTTATCTGGATGTTTTTAAAGGAGAAAATAACAGTCTAATCTGACGAATAGAATAATAAAAGATTATTTATTTACAATTTAATACGTAAAAAAGAGTAAGTTGATATTTATTCATATATATTGTGTATTATGGAAAATATTTAAATAATCTAATAATTCACATTTCTCTGCAGTTATACTAAAAATGGAAGAGTTGAAAGAAGGTAGAAGCGTTAATTTTACGGCTAATGAAATTTTTACTTTAATAGAAATCGTAAAAAAATATAAACACATTATTGAATGTAAAAAAACTGATAGTACTACATGGCGAGAAAAAGATGCGTGTTGGTCTAAAATAACAGACGAATTGAATTCTCGTCGTGGAGAGACTTATCGAAAGAAAAAAAGCGTGAAAACAAAATACGAAGATATGAAAAAGAATTTAAAGAAAAAATTAGCAAAGAACAAAATAGAAACATTTAAAACTGGCGGAGGAACTGCAAAAATACAGCCACTTACTTCTGCGGAAGAAATTCTCTTATCTTTTTTACCTTCAACAATACAAGGATTGTCTTCTGTTTTTGATTCTGATAGAATATTAGGTATTAATTTATAAAATAATTTTTTTAGAATTTTTCTTATTTTTTAACGGGTGGTGCGGTCACCTTAGAACACCCTGTATATTTTATATTAACATGTTTCAGATGAACAAAAAGTCTGCGAAACTTCTGTAGTGGAGATAATTGAACAAGACAATATAGATGAATCTCAAAGTCTAGATATTGATCAATCTGAGTGGTTATATGAAACACTTAATAATGATGAAGTTAATAAAGAAGTAAGATAACACTTCAAATATGTAGACATTTTTTAAAATTACTAATCTATTTATACATTTATAGACTACAATCTATTTTAATGACGTAAAAAATAATGCAAAATACATAAATAAAAAGCGATCTTCAGAAAAAATTCCAAACGCATTAAGTGCACATTTAAAGAAAGTAAAAACATGTGACATTAATGATAATAATGTAAGATAACATCTATTAATTTTATAACGAAAAAACATTTAATTTTTAATTATATTTTAACTTTTTTATAAATTTACAGGCAAAAAATATACTTGATTTAAAAGATGTGAAAAATTGCGCTTCGGAAATAATCTCCAATTCAGAAAATTGTACAAAACACACAAAAGGCGTTGATATTCTGAGAAAAAGAGTCAGCAAAGAACTTAAAACAGAAAATGTATCGAAATCGTTTGTAAAAAATGATATTGTCAACTTAGCAAACGCAAAAGAAGATTTAGTGCAATTACAAAAAATGGCATTAGAAGTAGATATACAAACAAAAGAAGGAAATAATAATACGCAAAAGGAGATTTTACAAACAGAACTAGAAATATCTTGGCGTTTTCTTTTTTTATAGCAAAAAAATGTGTGTTTTGCTTTTTTTTAACACTCGAGATGCATGGGAACGAATTAGAGTCGCGTCTACGAATCGTTTTTCCCATGTTCGAGTCAAGTGTTTCTGTTTTGACTTTTACATTTCCCATGGCTATCCTCTACACGATATATCACTTTCATTTATAATTGTATTATAACATAATTAGCGAAAATTGTATGCAATAGAGATTAAAATAATTGAAACATTTAAATTCAAATATCCAGAAAAAAAGGGATGGCGAGGTGCTCATCTCTAAGGGATGTATCGGTCGGAGAAATTGAAAAGATCTTAAGTGGTTCTTCAGGGGCTAGAGTCTGCGATTATACATGCCGCACCATCCGGACTCTATTCCGACAGACCAGAGAGAGAGAGAGAGAGAGAGAGAGAGAGAAATGCGCCCGATTTATTGAATTTATCAAATTGCAACAAATTCCGTTATTTATATTTTATTTTAATTAAAGATTTTCACAAGAGATTTTCTAACAATGGAAACAATATTAAAGCAATAAAATATTAATTTAGATGAATGAGTCATATTCAAATTTAACTAACAATAAATCTTATTTACATAAACTTGATTGTCAACAGACCATGTACATCGCGAGTCTCCATTGATAGTCAGAGAAATTGTATCATCGAGGTACGATCTCGAGTATAGTCGGGCCCCATACGTTTCAAAGAAAATAAATAAACTCGTGCGCGAGAAAGAGAAAGAAAGAAAGAAAATGAGAGAGAGAGAGAGAGAGAGAGAACGTCCTTCCCCCTACGGCATGCCGTTGATTATTAATGACCGCGATGGTGGTCGTCGTCGAGAGCGAAAGCGCGTACACCCGGTACCCTCCATCGACGCGATCTTCTCTTATAGCCTATTTACCCTCGTGCTTTGAAACTCCCGGTGGCGTCGGCCACCGGTGACGAGAAAGAGGATGAGAGACGACCTTGCGTCGCGAGAATTAGAATCTCGCGAGAAAAAGAGAGCACGGAATGAAAAATTTTACCCTTTTTTTTTTGTTTCTAAATATCGATGAGAAAAAGAAAATATATTTTTTAATTCATATAGAATGGGATATTTAATTTTACGAATAATTTAATAATTTAATAATTAATAATAATTATTAATAATTATACACAATTTCTTACCTTACTAAATTATAAAATAAAATAACAACATAAAAATATTGCAATTGTACGTCACGGCTGTAATCTAAAAAAATAGGTATGAATATTAAATATTAAGAAAGGATTTTTCATTAAACGAAATTTTAGAAATATTGCAAACCTTCTAAAATATGTATCGATTAATATTCTTCTTGCAGTATCAGCTCGAACATTATTTAATGTCGCTGTTTCATTTTCTAATTCTTTAATTAATTTTTCTATGTCGAAATTAACTGGTGGATCGGGATTATTCATTTGGCGAGCAATATTGTGTAATACTGCTGTTGCGATTACAATAGCTTGAACAGTGGCTATGGACAATCTTATGCCTACTGCTAATATAGGAAATCTATGTTTCCATACACCAAAGGCACGTTCAATAACGTTTCGAGTACGTATTTGCGACTCATTATATAATTCTTCAGCACGATTATGTGTTTGCAATAAAGGAGTCATTAAAAATTTAGTACAGGGATATCCATTATCTCCTAGTAAGATTCCATCATGCATTTCGCCCTGGACAAATCTGGCATGTAAACAACTAACATAAAAAATGGTAGCATCGTTGAACCAGGCCATCGAGCTACTATATCTTGAAATTGTAGTTCACTGTTACATACTGCTTGCACATTAATGCTGAAGAAACCTTTTCTATTTTGGAAAACTTCTGCCTCTTCTTCGCCTAAAAAAATTATAAAAACATGTTCAATAATCTTTTTTTACAAGTAAAATATAAATTTAAATAACACGTATTTAAATTGTACGGTTTACTTAATATACCTGGCGATTGAATTTTAATATGAGTACAATCTATTGCACCAATGACACGTGGAAATTTAGCAATATTATAAAACTCTTGACGTATTTTTTCTATGTTTTCTGGAAAACATATGTAACGATGACATTCAGAAGCCAGAGCTATTGTTACTTTTTTTATAATTCTGCATACGGTAAATTTATGAATTCCTGCAAAATCAGCTATGGTAATCTGGAAAGTTCCAGTTACGTAGAAACGTAACGTCAATAATAACTGATGTAATGGTGTTATAGCATTGTTCCTAAAAAACAAAAAGAGAGATATAAGTTTATTATATTATAATTAATCACACATTAATTATATTATAATAAAATTATAATAATAAATATTCTACCACTTTATTTTATTAATTGTACTTACCTCATTGTTTTTGTTTGTATTTTATCACGAATAAGATCAACTATTCTAAGAACTGTTTCTTTACACAATCTAAATCGTGCAATAAATTCGTTTTCATCATATATATTTAAAAGATCTGGCCGTGGTCGGACAGTATATGGTTTGCGAATCAAAATTAATATATCGTCATAATCTTCCTCGTCCTCATGTTCAAAAAGTTCTGCATATACATTTAAAGCCATATCCGTAAGTAAAACAGAACATAAATATCATAAATGTCAAAGATCTTCACTTTTGCTAAATAGAGACTTTACTCGGTGGTTGGAATACAGAGTAAAATTACCTCTTGGTAATAACAATTTAACCCATAGGTAAACTTTACCAATAGATGAAACAACAGATATTGATATTTATCTAATGGGTGATTGACGGGTAAATCTACCAAGAAGTTGGACCAACCGGGCCTCAGCTGACGCGCCTCT
>NW_021848882.1:230629-233051 GCF_003651465.1 Formica exsecta | reverse complement strand
CCTTAAAAAGACGATTAAATGACGTTATTTCTGTGACGATAATATGTCGTCAAAAATATCACGTCTGTGTTACGTCATTATTTAGTCGACTGACGTCATATGACGAGAAATGACCTTAAAATGACGTTATAATGACGATACCTTACTACCTGGGTTGATCGTTGGAGAATCGGAAAGAAGTATAGAAGAGAGTATAGAAGAGAGTATAGAAAGTGTTAAAAAAGTAATGAATTTCATGTATAAAATATATTTTTATGTTTAACGTATTCAAATCTTATTTGATTTTTATTATTGTGCTATACATGAAAGCAACATTATTTTATATTTCTTCTTTACTTATCTTTATCTTATCCTTATCTGACATTTTCTATCTATTATTGCAAGAAATGCAAAACAGATTCGTATTGTCATAACTGTTTCGTACAAAATTATAAGATGTAAATATTTGCATAGATACGTGGAATGTTTCTATCCTTATCTGGATGTTTTTAAAAGGGAAAATAACAGTCTAATCTGACGAATAGAATATAATAAAAGATTATTTATTTGCAATTTAATACGTAAAAAAGAGTAAGTTGATATTTATTCATATATATTGTGTATTATGGAAAATATTTAAATAATCTAATAATTCACATTTCTCTGCAGTTACATTTAAAGCCATGTCCGTAAGTAAAACAGAACATAAATGTCACAATATTCTCGGTAATATATGAAACATAACAAAAGATGTTCACTTTACCTGCTAAATAGAGACCTTACTTGGTGGTTGGAATACAGAGTAAAATTACCTCTTGGTAATAACAATTTAACCCATAGGTAAACTTTACCAATAGATGAAACAACAGATATTGATATTTATCTAATGGGTGATTGACGGGTAAATCTACCAAGAAGTTAGAACAACCGGCCCTTAGTGCTAAGACATCGTAAAAAATAAGTGTTAAGAGTGTGGAGTCCGAGAGTCGACGCGCGTTAACACTTTTTCTTGAAAACAATTATTTTTTTTTATACTAATTGATTTGTCCCATTATTCTGAACATAAAAGTATTTCGGTAAGATTATCGAAAACTAAATATTTTACGAGATATTTTATTTTTTATATCAAAATATGTCAGATTAAAATATAAAATAACTCAAAAAGTACTTAATAAAAAAATACTTTATTATAGTGTTGTAACGGGGTTACTTTTCGCAAGCGTGCGCGGATGAACTCGGTCGGAATCACGCTCGTGAAAAGGTGAGACACACGAAAAGCTTGAGTTATAATATAGCTTATTTATTCGCCTCTTTCGGAGATGGTCTATGTATGATACAATGTGTTTCGGGCCGCTAGCGCGCGGCGGCTAATGCAACGCGTTAGGTGCAGGTCGCTTGCGTTAGTCGGTGAGCGATGTTCGATGTATCGAACCGCTTAAGATATTCGGCGGCGTCCGGCGGGGCCGTGTTTATTTTGACGGCGCGGGAAACGCGCAAGAAACCGGGCGCGGTCGATCGGCGCGTGTACGGCAAGGCCATGTTTATTTTGACGGCGCGCGAAATGCGCAAGAAACAGGGCGCGGTCGATTGGCGCGTGTATGGCAAGGCCGTATTTATTTTGACGGCGCGCGGAATTATATCGGATGATGTGATTATGTATCTTGGCGCGATTCTACTTGCTGGATCACGGTAAAACCGTGTCGGTGCATTCGCGTGTTCTTATCCGCGTATTCACAGGTGTGTGGGAGGAGGCGGCCGGAGATCGAAGATCCTCGATCGGGCGGAGAACTCTCCGTCCCTGCTTCCGTACGCGGATAGAGGATGGCTATCTGGAGTCGAGAAGCCTCGACGGAGCGGCGAACTCGCCGACCCACGGTCCGTTTAGCGGTAGCGGATCTTAGACCAAATCTTAGATAGCGGCGAACTCTCCGCTTTCGTTTGATGAGGTCGGACTTTCGATAGGATTTCGCAGGCGGCGAGGAGACCGAGAATGCTCGGCGGGGACTGCGTACGCATCAATTTCACGTTCCGTCGTTTTGTGCGAGTTTCTAGGATCGGTTCTGGTATCGGCTCGGAGCGTACTGCTCGAGAGGATTCAGGAATCGTTTTGGTAATGAGATGTCGAAATGCTGCCTTTTTATACCCGAGCGTCTAGCGGTAATTGCGTCGTTCGCCCCCGGGTGGGGATAACGACGCGTTGTTTTCGGCGGGTAATTATTACGGTAAACGCGTCGCTTCCCCTGGGCGAAACGACGCGGCGTTTCGGCGGGTGACGCTCGGGATCTTCCGGCAGCATTAGGCTGTGCTCGGTTTTCCGTATAACGGCGTAACGGCGGCCGTATAACGGCCGTACGGTTGTTTATCGCAACGGCGGTAATTAGAGTATTAAAAAGGGCGTTAGGTGCCTCTGCCATTGCCCGGCTGGTGTTCGCCGGGCGGCAGA
>NW_021848882.1:226150-229068 GCF_003651465.1 Formica exsecta | reverse complement strand
AACTCTCCGCTTTCGTAGATTAGGTCGGACTTTCGGTAGAATTTCGCAGGCGGCGAGGAGACCGAGAATGCTCGGCGGAGACTGCGTACGCGTCAATCTCACGTTCCTTCGTTTGTATGCGAGTTTCTAGGATCGGTTCTGGTATCGGCTCGGAGCGTACTGCTCGAGAGGATTCAGGAATCGTTCTGGTAATGAGATGTCGAAATGCTGCCTTTTTATACCCGAGCGTCTAGCGGTAATTGCGTCGTTCGCCCCCGGGTGGGGATAACGACGCGTTGTTTTCGGCGGGTAATTATTACGGTAAACGCGTCGCTTCCCCTGGGCGAAACGACGCGGCGTTTCGGCGGGTGACGCTCGGGATCTTCCGGCAGCATTCGGCCGTGCTCGGTTTTCCGTATAACGGCGTAACGGCGGCCGTATAACGGCCGTACGGTTGTTTATCGCAACGGCGGTAATTAGAGTATTAAAAAGGGCGCTAGGCGTCTCTGCCATTGCCCGGCTGGTGTTCGCCGGGCGGCAGACTTCCGGCTGGACTACTTGCCGGGTAACGATGGGGGGTGCATCGTTACAGTGTTTTGAAAAACTCTCGAGATAAGATACAAGAATATGCAATAAAAAATGGGGGTTCCATTTAAGAAAACATCGATTATATTGACTTCACCTTGAAAAAATCATTCAAGGTCAAATCCATATTTTCATCATGTGTCCCCCTGTGAATCATATAACTTTTGTCTTAAACTTATAGATTTTAAGATATTTCAGTGGGAAAAAGTGAGAAGTATTGCAATGTGAGATTCAGGACACAAAAATAAGAGAAAAAGATCATATAAACATATGTCCGATATGACCTTGTTTTCAAATTATAGCTATCAATTATAGTTATCAAATGAACGGTTTCCTGGTAGATGGATAGACTGGTCCTATTGCCTGGCCAGCTCGCTCTCCAGACCTGGATCCACTCGATTATTACTTGTGGGGGCATCTAAATCCATTGTTTACAAAACACCCATTGACAACGTCGAGATACTTCGTCAACCTGTTGAAAATGGTTGCCGGGAAATTCAAGCAATACCCGGAATTTTTGAAAAAATCAGACAATCTATAATGAGGCGTGTTGAAGCCTGTATTCAAGTTAGAGGTAGTCATTTTGAGCACTTCCTGTAACCGTAATTATCTTAATTCTGTTGAAAAATAAAGCAAGCTATAACTTGAAAACACGGTCATATCGGACATATGTTTATATGAATGTTTTCTCTTATTTTTGTGTCCTGAATCTCTCATTGCAATACTTCCCACTTTTTAGGATATACCCTGTATATATGTATATATACATCATGATAAAATCAAAAGAGATAATATGAGCAATATTATAGATTTGTATTCAAAATATGTATGCGACAAACAGATATCTGTGTAAAGTCGTTGCTTTTACGAAACGATAAAACAAAAATAGAGTAGAAATCCAACATATTTTTTGTCTCTACATATTTAACACAATGCGAAAAGCTTGTATTTTATTGTTTTCCCCAAGTATGCATATATCCTTGACAATTACCACCGACGAGATATTATTAAAGACCGGTGGTCTCATGGGATTTAGTGTGACTAGAAAAAAAACTCGCTGCGCGTTATTTTAGTTCATCCAGTTATTGTTTTATTATCAAAATAGTATAAATCTTTTATATAACTGCCTCAAGAACAACAAAATAAACATTTTATCGTAAGTTTACTGTTTTATTATCGACAATGCAAAGATTTACTTACCTACAGTACCGCATGATGAGTTTTTTTCCAGTAATATGCTAAATCATATAAGACCATCGATCTCTAATGATATCTCGTCGTATTTTCGATAATAAAATAATAATTGGATGAAGTAAAATAACCATATGAATTAAATAATTCGTGTAATTATCTTCGATCCAATCAATCGGCCGATAATGTCAACATTCTTCAATTACCTCCGGGCCCACCGGGCCCACTTGATGATCACAAAAGTTTACCTAGGGCTGACGGTCTTTAATAGTATCTTGTCGGTGGCCATATATTTTGTAGAAGTTAGCGGTCTAGTAATATCATAGACATAGTAAATCTAGACCAGAGAGAAAATATAATAAAGGGCGGGAGCCATAGGTAATTGTGTAAGTGGAAACATCAGACGATTAGAAAGGGATAGAATCAAGTCACCTGGCTGTCATTGTTTATTCGCGCATGCGCAGTTTTTGATATTTAGCATCAGCAGAGCGGACTTGGAGAATTGAAAAGGACAGAGGAGAGAGTGTTGACAGAAAATCTTGGACATAATTAAAATCTCTCTAGAGATATACAGTAAAGATTTTTGTCAACAAAATTGTGAGGATAAATTAAAGTATAGAAAAAGCAGTGTAGCTGTACAATATAACAATCTAACTGAAATATATTTTTCGTATTACTTTATTATTTGAATCATATGCGAATCGTTTATTGAATTTAATTATATATTTTAGTTGTACAGTAATATAAACAAAATTTTTGTGATTTTTTTAAAGATTAAAATATATCGAAATTGATAATTTGATCATTAAGAAAGTAATTTATTTTTAAAATAATTTGTGAATGTAAATGAAAATTTACGTTTATTAACTGTTCAAAATTGAAACATTAAAATTTCGTTTCTAAATTTCGCCGTTATATTAAAACGATTGCCTCAGAAAATAAAACACGAGCGAGAACAAACAGCGTCGCGGTCACCCGCTCGGTGCGTGATCGCATTCTTCTTAGAATGAAAAACTGTGACAAACAGCAAGTTCTCGAAGGTTCGAAATCAGAAAAACTTGTTATTCAGATCGGCAGAGCGCGAGTTTCCGCGGTCGGTCGATTTAGTCTGCCTACGACAACGATTCGAGCCGGTCAAAATTCATCGACTTTTCGCATTCGCA